>NW_024081802.1:339267-531350 GCF_003009895.1 Hyaena hyaena | reverse complement strand
TGTGCAGGTATTTGGCAAGTACGGTCTTTCTATGCACCGAGTGGAGGTTTTCCCCCCTCCGAGTGGAGGTTTTTCTGTTTCGGACTCTCTCCTTTTCCCCTCTCACTCCCCGTGGAGGGTAGAGGGGGGTCGTCTCCCACCCTGGAGTCTCCGATCCCGGCCCGATTTTATCTTCCCCGGTTCGCACTCACGTTAGAAGGCTCTCTCAGTGGATTCTGCGTCCTTTTTCTCCCAATCTCTCAGGTTTTGTAAGGTTTCCAATGGCTTCAGATCTTTTCTGTGTGATGTATGGGCGCGAGTACAAGTACTGAGCTCCTTACTTCTCCGCCATCTTGCCCCCTTCCATAAACTCTCCTTCCTAATAGTGTATGAATCTATGAATCATCTCTTTAGATAAGTTTTCTTCCAAGTAAACTCTTATTCTCCAAGGTATTTTCTATAAAATGTATTCAAAGTGTGTCCAACAGGTGTGCATTTTTTAAATGAAAGTGGGAACCCACTTACTGAGATAGATAAAACTCAGGAAAAAATCTCTAAATTCTTTGGTCTTCCTCTAGGTTTGATGACAAAGTAATATTTCTATAGATTTTCTATCATTGCATTATATATCATTATTACTCTTATTCTTATTTTTATTCTATTATTTTATCTATTACTCTTCTCTGGGCTATGAAACTTTACAACATAAGAATTCTTTATTTGTATTCATTCTGCTTGGTTGAATATTATTCTAAATAGGTGAAATATTTTACATTTGTCTTGTTAAGGAAGAACAAGAGTTAACATTTTTTTCCATATCTTACAAAAGCCACTTAAAAACACAAAAGAGGAAATTCCATTTGGTCAGTAATTTCAATCTGAGCAGGTACAAGGTAAAACTGTCACAAATGTGTACCTTTCATGTCATATGACAGCTATATATTGAATGCCTGAAATAACTCAAGAAGAAAGATAAAAGGCTAGCCATCAAGTTTTCAAGATTTGGAGATTTTCAATAATAATAATAATAATAATAACAACAACAACAGCAACAATAATAATAATGATGATGATATACATCGTCATTTGCCACCCGTTTATGCTTTGTATAGTCTTTTAATTTCATTGTCCTTCAAGATCTATCAATCTTAATATTTCTGGAACTTTATTTTAAGTTTTATGTCATCTTTCTCAATTTACTCATGATCTTTTGAAAACCCTAACTCCTAAATAATTATTTATTTTACTTTGTCCTTATAGCTTTGCTAAAGGATAGCACATAGCTAGGTATGATCAAGAATTGCACTTGTTTCTGACTAAGTTACTCAATCCTACAAATAAAAAAGAGAGGCAATATTTTGTCCATAAGTTGAAAAGTATTTAATAGAATAGTTATTCTAAATAAATGCCCCCCAAATCCCTAGTCTGGCCAAATATTTCTCTCTTATCTGAAGTCTCAATAAAGTCAAGCATTGCCATTAGAATTGTGCACATGAGGGCTCAGTTGGTTAAGTGTCAGATCCTTGATTTTGGCTCAGGTCATAATCTTATGGTTGGTGAGATTGAGCCCCATGTCCACCCTCAGCATGGAGCCTGCTTGAGATTCTCTCTCTCTGCCCCTCCACCACTCAAAGTAAATAAAATAATAAAATTTAAAAAATCAGGCATAAATATATCTTTGAACAAAGTCTTTTGATTTCTTTAATGAGGTTGTGGAGAAGTTCTATAAGTACTAGAAATAAATTATAAACCAGAAAATATAATGTCTGTCAAAGACTACCATAGATTCCAATTATTTAATCTAGGGTGGAAGAGGCCAGGGTGGAAATTTTAAAAATATCACTCAGTATTTAAAAAACACTTGTAAACTTCTTACCAGTTTATTTACTTCAACTTAAGTGAATGTATGTTAATGCTATGTAAGATGAAAGTGAAATAATAGCATTTCAAAACCACAGTGAAATGTTTAGACAGGTCACACTGATATTACTGTCATATTGCTGATTGTCTTCAAGTGATTAGTCCAATTTTCTGAATACAGGAAAAGGAAAAAAAAATGAGAAAGATAAAGCAGAATGGCACAGATGACACAATATTATCAAACCTGATATTCAGTCTCACCCCTGGTGCGACAGTGAGAACCACTTCTCCAATCAGGCGAAAGATACAGTCCTGGCTTTGAAGCTCGCTTTCAGAAATCCTATTTTTCCAGTTTCCAGGCAGCCCATTTCAAGCTTCCATGCATCATGAACTTAAACCAAAGTTATCTTATTATGTTGACACATCTTTATTAGAAACAAAACATAAGAATATCAGGAAATCTTTTTTATTTTCCATATATATTAGTCCATTTTTCTCTATACCAGAAAATCTGGCAGAACTCTTTTTATTTTAAGCCCATGTATCACTCACATAATTGGGTGGTTTTGTTTGTTTGTGTTTGTTTTTGTTTTTACTTCTGTTCCCAGAAGTTTTGCTCCTAGGCATAAAAGTTGACTTGCAAATACTTGATTGTCAAATTCATTAAATATATACTCAAAAGTGACTGGTAATTAACACCTCCATTGTTCTGAAGGAAGCCACTTATATAAAAGTTAAATAAAAAGTGTAATATAATCGGGGGCCTTAACTCAAAAGTGGGATGATCATATCGTCAAACTTTAAAATCCCATCAAACTATCAATAAAATCACATAAAATTGTGTCCGTGTGTTCATGTGTTTACAAGTGTGTTTATTGATGGAGAAAGTATCATCTAACAAATTCCTTCCTATCTTCTAAAGAATTATTGTGCTAAATACGTACGACTTTTCCTCCTAACAATGTGTGTACCTCAGACTATTAGATTATGTACAATTCCTTCCCCACTTCTTGGTAAAAAAATACTTAACAATCAGATGACTTTTACATATAATTATTGGTTTATCTTGTTTTGCACTGTGTGTGTGAAAACTGAAAGAAACTTCTTTTTCCAAGGTAATATCTAAGACGTGGAAGGATTTATAAGTGAATTTAGTGTATTATGATAAGGGAAGGAGCTAGGGGGTAGTTTTCAGGGATGTAAGAGAGAACAGTAAGAAATGGAATAATTCTATTTACTACTCTACCTCTCAAATTCAACCTTTCTTGAAAACATTGCTTCAAAGGGGGCATTTTGTTTCTTATTACTGCCTGCCAGCACAGACTCTGTGCTTCAGAGCAGAGCTGAGGAATTTCCTCTTCTACTAATCTTTTATCCTAGAACAGACAACCATCTGCTTTAGAAAGTTTGGGAGGAAGCACTCATTCTAGTCATAGAAATGAACAAATAAGCAAACTTGTCTCTCTTAACATTTTGTCTGCCTTGACTATAATTCCATTATCCTTTTACACCTAAGGGTGCAGATGGGGGCAAAGTTATAGATGTACTCTCGGGGCTGAGTGTTGTATTCTGGGCTTTGAATTTATCACAATACCAAAGTATCTGGAATAACTCCTGTTTATGTTGTTTTCCTCCCCGCCAACCATGTCTTCCACCCTCTTTGCTCAGCCTTTTTGTATTAAATCAATCATCATCCACCAGTTCTTCCTCTAGTCGAGGTTATATGATGCAGAAGAATATTCACTCTGCTCTTATCATCCTCAGAAACAAACATTCAGGTGGGATTGCCTTCCCCAATGACCCATAAAACATTGCTTCCATTATTATCTCTGTTTGGGCATTTGAATGTGAGGTATGCCATTTTCTTTCTGTTTTATTCACAAGCACACTTCAAAATGCCAATCAAAATCACTGAAGAAACTGCTCCTATTTGGGGTAAAAGTGATGGTCCCTGACAGTATTTCACATTTTTGCCCATGAACCTCAGTGATATATTTATATTTCTCCTTAAAATAACAATTGGTAAAACCAGTGTTTTTAGCAAATGAATTGAGGCTCTATTGTGAAATGCATCAGGAATTACATCTTAAGAACTATGTTAAGTAATTGTTTTACATGTGATGTATCACTACCATCTCATTTAAAACAGCTTTTCAATATTTTAAGTGGAAGTAGATTTTGCTGTTTATTTCTATATTGTAAATTGTTTACAATTAGATCTTCATGCACTAGTTATTGATAAAGAATGCATTTTCCCTCTTTCAAAAATTATTTGCAATTATTGGAGCTAAAGGAATGGAATTAGAATTACATGTGCATCTGAGATCCAATGTTTTAGGGGAAGAAACACAAAATATAGGATCTGAACCTAACTCTAATCAAAGCAAAGTCTTCCAATTATATGATTTGTGCCCATGGGCAAGTTCTTTGACTCCCACAGCTGTGGTTTTCTTTGGGGCAGAGAGTACTAAAATCACACATATTGCTAAAGAGTCAGGCACTGAACCAGCACACATTCCTCAGTCAACCTCAGCTCCTTGGCTCCTTTCCACCTCTCTCCATGCCCTCAGTGTAATTGTGCAAATCTAATGGAATTATATTCATGCAAGGATGTTTTATGCTATTAGGTGCTATGCAAATTAAAGTAACTTCTTTCAATCTAAACTTTTACATAGAATAACTTATTATACCCATCAAAGACACAGAAGTTTAATTTTTAATTTACAAGCATAAGATTTACAAGGTATTCCAGCAGCACCTGGGTGTCTCAATCGGTGAAGCATGTGACTGGTTCAGGTCATGATTTCCATGATCTCACGGTCTGTGGTTCAAGTTCCACATCGGGCTCAGCGCTGACAGCTCAGAGCCTGGAGCCTGCTTCAGATTCTGTGTCTCCTTCTCTCTCTGCCCCTCCTCAACTTGCTCTCTCTTTCTCTCTCTCAAAAATAAATAAGCATTAACAAGTATTTTAAAAGGCATTGTATTACCTTTATTAAATGAAAACCAAACAACTCTTTCCTTTCTAGTAGAGAAGAGGCTTTTGCTTCAGGCCTTCAACTTTTGTTACAATATTTGAATAGATTTCAAGTTTGTGCTTACTCTTTTTATGTTTTGATATTTAATCTTAACTGAAGTGACGAAATCGAAACTATCTTTTGGGGAATACTGAATAAAGTACATAATCACTCCCAGGTAAACTCGTATCATACTTGAGGAATAGTCTAATTCAACAAGGTCATTTTACAGATAAGGAAACTAAGTTATAGAATTATCAAAGAGAGGTATGGTGTCTTTCATTCAGAATGAAGCCAACAGAGGGATTTTTAAGATTATTCAGCTGATCTAGGTCCAGACCTCAGCCATGGCAATGAGTACTGGTGGCAATGAGTACGGTGCTTTTCCTCTCAGCCACTACCTCACAGGTGACACACATAAAGCCATAAAACACTTTGAAAGTCAAAAGAAAATCAAATCCAAACAAAAGAAGACTGTCATATATTTAATAGACCTGAATTAATAACCCTGCAATTTCTACCTTATATGTGTATATACTTGCAGTGTATAAAATAACCATTAAAATGGGATATTAAAGGCACATTTATTTAAATAATTTTTTAGTGTTTAGTTTTGAGACAGAGGGAAAGAGAGAGAGAGGGAAAGAGAGAGAGAGAGAGCGAGAGAATGAGTGGATAGGGGCCGAGAGAGAGGGAGACACAGCATCTGAAGCAGGCTGCGTCAGCACAGAGTCCCCCGTGGGGCTTGAGCTCACAAACCACGAGATCGTGACCTGAGCCAAAGTTGGAGGCTTACTCAACTGAGTCATGCAGCTACCTCATAAGGCACATTTAAAAACCAGGGAACACTACCGAAGTTTGTTACCTCTCTAACAAGTCTATATCTACCATATGCTTGTGTTGGTGTTAAGTATTCTTAAGACATATAACAAGACATAAATTTTATGCAAATGAAAACTATTAGGAAACTCTTGTGTAGAATAGTAGTATAGTATTTTATAAACGTTTGCCCTAGGAGACTGACGCTGTGAAGTCTTTAGTTATCATTTACTTCTGTGAAAAACAGATGTACTTTACAGATAACTGAAAGATCTCTCGGAAGCATCACATTTTTAGATAATTTATTATTAAAAGTGGCACTTAATTTGAAATGATATTATTGAAAACAATTATACTGACTTATTTGTAATACCAAAGTACAATCCCCAAAGGGCTTCCATCACAATACCTCCCACTGCCCATTTGGTCCCCAATGCAAGGATTAAATAGGCTCCTCTGGGAGGTGCAGAAGACCAGTACCAACATCTGTCAACTGGTGTGTAAATCATATTTACTTCCGTCCTCTTACTTGTCTTTGAAAACAGTATGGTGGAAGTATTACCCCCGTGTATGTCACAAATGGCACATGGGAAAATTACTGATGGAGGCAGGGGGCACTTGAAGGGTAATATGAAATATTTTATGCAGAGTTGGGAATAAGGGCCTTTCAGGCAGAAGTAGCAATGTGAGAAATTTTAGGGAGTGTAGAAGGACATTGCTATCTGAGAAGAGACAAGTAACTTGGTATTCTCATTAATTTGACAGGGGTTAAAGAATTCAACCATTAGTTTCCTAGATAATAAGTTGACAAGTCTGGAGGTTTTTTTCTTAATATCTCAACTACCCTGTTTGAACCATTTCATACTCTGAGATGCTCTATTGAAAAATTGCATCAAATCATTTGTGTACAATTTTAGGGAAATTTATTAGGCATGGTTTCACTGATTTTTTAAATTAAGATTATTTTTCAAAATTTTCTAAGTAAAATTTTTTTTTCTTTAGTTTCTCCAATGGGGTTTTGTCATTGTTGCTTGTTTGGTACTTGTTTGTTTAGGTAAAAAAAATATAATATGAAATCTACTCTTTTAAATGTTTAAGTGTGTGGTACAGTATTGTTAACTATATGCACATCGTTGCACAGCAGATCTCTAGAAACTTTTCTTATTGCATCTTTGAAACTTTATACCTATAACACATCAGTCCCCTATCCCCTTCTCTCCTCAGTCCCTGGCAATTACCATTCTACTTGCTGTTTCTAAGATTTTGACTATTTTAGATACCTCAATAGACTCAGTACTGCATGATTTGTCCTTTTGTGATTAGGTTATTTGACTTAGCCTGATGTCCACAAGATTCATCCATAGTGTAGTATAAGACAAGATTTCCTTCTTTTTTTAATGCATTTTATTTATTTGATTTTTAATGCGGGGGGGGGGTGGAGGGAATGGAGAGGAGCAGAAAGAGAGGGAGACAGGGAATCCCAAGGAGGCTCCACACTGTCATCGCAGAGCCAGATATGGGGCTTGAACTCACACACCATGAGGTCATGACCTGGGCCCAAATCAAGAGTTGGATGCTTAACCAACCCAGGCAACCCAGGCACCCCAAGATTTCCTTCTTTATAAAGGCTGAGTAATATTCTAATGTATGCATATACCTTATTTTCTTTATCCACTTGTCTTTTCATGGTCAGTTAGGCTGTTTCAACCTCTTGGCTATTGTGAGTAATGCTGCAATGGACATGGGCATGAGATCTTCTTGAAAATTCTTTTGGATAAACACTCAGAAGTGGGATGGCATCAGTTCTACTTTTAATATTTTGAGGAACCCCCATACTGTTTTTGGTAGCAGCAGTACCGTTTTACATTCTTAGCAATAGTGAATATTCTTCATATTCATTGCTATTGAGTTGCCGGAGTCCTATGGGCATACTTCATTTTATTGTGCTTTACAGATATTGTATATATATATATTTTTTTACAAATTGAAGATCTGCAGCAACCCTGCATCGAGGAAGTCTATTGACACCATTTTCCAACAGCATTTGCTCACAGCATGTTTGTGTCACATTTTGGTAATTCTCTCAATATTTCAAACTTTTTTATTAGTATGATATTTGTTATGGAGACCTGTAATCAGTGATCTTTGGTGTCACTATTATAATTGTTTTGGGTCCCCACAAACTGTACCCATGTAAGACGGTGAACTGAATACATGTTGTGTGTGTCTGACTGCTTCACTGATGGGCCCTTCCTCCATCTCTCTTCCTCTCCTTCAGCCTTCCTCTTCCCTGAGACACACACTGAAAGCTCAGATGACTGTTTCCTTTTTTTGTTTTTTTTTTTGGCAAAAATTTATTTTTAATTTATGTACATTGTTTTATTAGAAATAATTCTATTGTGCACTTAGCAAACTGCAACATAGTGAAAACATAACTTTTAGATGCACTAGGATACCAAAAAATGTATTTGACTTGCTTTATTGTGATTTTGCTTTATTGTGGTGATCTGGAATTAAACTCAATATCTCCAAGGCGAGCCTGTATGCAGTTTGGCTATTATCCTCTTCTCAGATATATGGTTTGAAAATATTTTCTCCCATTCTGTAGGTTGCCTTTTCACTTTGCTGCACAAATTGTTTTTGTTTAATGAGTCCCACCAATTCTTGGTTTTGTTGTCTATGCTTTTGGTATCATATCCAAGAAATCATTGGCAAAGCCGATGTTATGAAGTTTTCTCCCTATGCTTTCTTCTAGGGATTTTGTAGGTTTAGATGTTACATTTATGCCTTTCATCCATTTGAACTGATTTTTATGTATGGTATAGATAAAGGTCTAATTTCATTCTTTGCCTGTGAATTTTTAACAATGTTTTGCCCCTCAAATGAACACAATAGTTGCAGTATGGATTGGGGTTATTACAGTTAAAGTATACAATGATTTCAGGAGGGCTTTTGCCCAGTGAACACAATCAAAGCAAATAGAAGCATGTTCAAAGAGTGGATAAAATGCCTGCAATGTGTTCTATGAGAGGTTAGTTTCCTTTCTTAACATAATTACTTTTATGGTAAAAATAATGCAGAAATGAGGATGGGGAAGTTATAATTTAATTGAAGTGAGTGTGAAACAGATTTTGGGAATTTAGTTGTTATTGCGTTGTTGTGTGGACAAAGTGTAATGTAGCTGACAAAAGTACAGTATGAATAGAATTATAGAATCTAAAATGAGATGTTGGTAACCCATCCATATTTTAATTACTAGACACTACATATTAAAAGAGACATAGACAAACTAGAATTTGTACAGCAGATAATGAGAATGGCAAAAGAAATCATGTTATAATAGGAATTGACCTAGAAATTGAAGTTTTTACTCTGAGAAAGTGAAATTATCAGGAAAATATAACATCTTTGGTTCAACTACTAGAAATGTTATTTTAAAGGAAAAGAATTGGACTTGTTTTTTCATAATGTCAATGGGTTGAATCAAAACCCTTAGTAAAAATTACATGATGAAATTGTGTTGACATATTACAGAATACATTTTTTATAAGTATAGATTAATAGAATGCTTACAAAAGGGCAGTCATACATTTCTATTCAATAACATGTTGTTCAGAATTGTGGTCAAATCTGTACTTACTCATCAAATTAGTTCATGGTTGTTTGTGTTAGGGCCATGTTAATTGCCAATTAATTACTGCCCAGTCGATCACATTGACTGTGTGGCAACCTGAATTGGCCATTTAGCCAAAGGAAATATCTTGAGCAGAAGACTGGTGTTCTGTTTGTTTATTTTATTGAGAAATGGGCTGAGTCAGTAATTTCTATTTATTGCAATAAATGTCCATGTATTACTCTAATAAAAAACTCCCAAGTAATAACTCTAGAATCTTTACCCCTAGTAGAATCCCATTACAAATCAAATGAACTAGATCCAGCTTCCATAATCTGCCTCAACAATAGTGCTCAATGTTGAAGAAATGAACAATGTAAAGGATCCTCTGTAGTTTTATGTCTAATGTGATAATTTCCAGTTTGTGCTTCTGTAATTTAGACAATTCTAGCCCCAGTGTAATATTTCGTCTTAACAAAACAGAGTGGAGAATTGAGACAACAGCAAACATAATGTCTCAGTTATTCCTATAATTGCTTTGCCGTTCATTGTTCTACACAGACCTCATTTTACAAAGGATAGGTTGAGGATAAAGTATCTTTTCTTTTAAAACTACTTTTTCTTCTTAGTGCTTTTAATGTCTTAACCATTCTTAAATTTTGTACATTAGTGCAAACATAGAGCACAGAAATGCCGTCTAGAGACCATGACATTGGAAGAATAATGCTGAGCTTTCCACTCATTTCCATTTCTATCACATAGTGACTGAGTGTCCTTCCAACAAATTCTTTTTTTCTCTCTTAAAGTACTTTTGAGTTGTGTTTCTCTCACTTGGAACACAGAGGAATGATAACACAATTATAAGAAGGAAGACCACAGGGGTTATAAAAGAGGGGATTGATAAGGCTCTGAAGTGTAGCCACAAAAACAGTATTTCTGTAATCTTTCAAAAGAAATACTTTGTTGGAACAATTGATAAAAATTAACATAGTTAAGAAGACCAAAATTCTCATTAATATGCAAGTGTCACATTGGGGACAATTATAGAAAAATATACAGTCCAGATAACAGATTCATAACCCATACAAATTCACTAAAATTCGATGAAGTTTGCATTGGAATTGCCTTAGCTGCGTGATACTAATTGATAACTTTAGCTGAGTTTTAATTTTTGAATATATTATTTTCTTCCTGGGAAAATATACGAATCAGAATTTCCTTTAGTGAGAAATCCTCTAAAACACCAAATTTTAAAATTATGAAAAAATTTCCTATTGGCTTGATTGTGTCATGTTAACTTAAGGTGCGAAGTGAGAGCTCAGTTTATTTGCTTATTTTGGCTAGCATCCCAATAACAGTGTTACCTTTAGTAGAGGATCGAGCAAGTTTTTCTGCAAAAGCCAAATATTAAATATTATAAGCTGGTTGTCCATACAGTGTCTGTCCCAGTGCTGGTCTCTGCTGATATAGTATGAAAGCAGCTGTAGACAACACTTAATTGAGCATGACAGTTTTCCAATAAAACTTTACTGGAAGCTCAAATCATTGAAACTCACATTTGTTTTAAGTCCTATGTGACTCAAAATATTATACTTTTTTTACTTAAAAACAATATTAAGCATGAAAAAATTATTTTTAGCTCATGAAACTCACAGAAACAGGCAACAGGCTGGATTTGGCTTTCAAGACATGGTTTGCCAATCATTGATCGTTAAATAAAAACTTAATTAACTATTTTCATCTATTCATTTAGCTATGGCTTTAGTCCCAAGATATCTTAAGAGACTTGAAAAAGTTCTGTGGTTAATGTGTTTGGTTGTAGTTGTTTCTTCCACCAAACACTTAACACTACAATTCTTAGATTTCAGAAAAGAAATATAAGTTAATGGGGGAAATAACAATTTTGAATTTGCTAACTAGATTTAAGATACCTCTCCACAGTCACTGTTTTCCTAATTCTAATACGGACAGCACTCAAACATCTTTGTCGTAGGCTTAATCACCTGACAACATATGCTGTTCTGGCCTAAAGCAAAAGTTCCAAGAATTTTCTAAGTCAATTTATTTGGTTTTTGATCACTTTTTATTTTTAAACTTTTGTTTCTTTTGCCTTTTTCAGTGCTGTTAACACGGTTGGCTGCAATGCAGGTACTTAGAGCACCATCTAGAGATGAAAGTTAAAATTAACATAAAATATAGGGACCGAGAAGCAATGTAACTGGAAGATGACTTTGCAATTTACAATTAGTTTGCAAATTATATTTCCAAATGATTGGCTCTGAGAAAGTCACACATTCCTAATTGAAAGCAAATACTTGTTTAATGTTGATTCTCTGCATGACTTTTCCAAAAATACATTGATTGAACAGCTTCAGACTATAATTTGCATTCCATGCAAATAATTAAGATAATGAATAGATTACTGTGTATTTAATCATATTCATAAAAACCTCTTATGTTGAGTAGATATACTTAAAAAATCTCCTAAGTACCATGAATATAAACATAAAAATATAAAACAATCAAAATTGGCATGAAGAATCTCTTCCCTTAAGCTCAAATAAATGTATTCATTATCACCTATATATATATATGTATATGAGTGTGTGTGTGTGTGTGTGTATGTGTGTGTATTTCCTTCTTTCTGCATAGGACCAAAAGTATATTCCAGGTTCATAAATGTAAATGGCACTTCTGTTTCTCAGTTTGTGACAGATGATGAAAAAGCTACAATCAGTTTAAGGACTTTAGTCTAATTTCCCTATTATATAAACATCCTCATCTACAATGAATCAAAACTATAGCTGTTATTCTATTGATGTCAGGATTGGGTCTATTTTCTCACTTGAACAGCTAATTGACAAAATGATGTTATTATTTATTTTTTAATTTTTTAGCGTTTTATTTATATATGAGAGAGAGAGACAGCGTGAGAAAGGGAGGGTCAGAGAGAGAGGGAGACACAGAATCTGAAACAGGCTCCAGGCTCTGAGCTAGCTGTCACCACAGAGCCTGACACGGGGCTCAAACCCATGAACGGTGAGATCATGACCTGAGCGGAAGTTGGCTGCCCAACCGTTGAGCCACCCAGGTACCCCTAATTTTGTTTTTGTTTTAATGTTTATTTTTGAGAGAGACACACACAAAATGCGAGTCAGAGAGAGGCAGAGAGAAATGGAAACACAGAATCTGAAGCAGGCTCCAGGCTCTGAGCTGTCAGCACAAAGCCTGATGTGGGGCTCGAATTTACAAGCAGTCCTATCATGACCTGAGCCGACGGAGTCGTCCAGGTGCCCCTTTATTATTATTTTAAAGTAAATTTTATAGTGCAAAAGATTACAGTGGTCCCAGAAAAATAATACTTAATTTTGGCTTTTTAATTTCATTGTTTTTGAGAAAGAATCTGTGTTCCATGAACTTGTTAAGGTACCAATGAAGGACTTTGTAAGAATACAGGTGACAGCATGAACTGACTCCCTTTGCCACATGCTTGTAATGTGTGAATTTTTCCTCAGTTATTGTCTCTGAAGTTTTATATATTACATCAATTCCCCTCACTGCCCACCAAAGGAATCTACAAGGTAAAGTATGTTTCTATTTCATAAATATAAAAATTAAGTTATTAAAATAACAGATGTGTAACTCAAAACCCAGGTGTTCCTTGCTTAGAAGCAAGCTCTCTTTCTATTCTCAGTTCTGTCTCTACTGGGGTGAGATTGGGTTCCTCTTAAAAATATAAAAATAAGCTGACTCGGAGGAATTCATCACACAAATAGACAGTAATACTATCAGACCAAAGCTCATTCTCACCATCAGCAAAATAAATTTAGGAAAGTTGCTAAAGCTTACTAAAATATACTTAACTCATCTATAAAATGGGGATAGCGATTGTACTTAAATTAGGTTTGTTTTTAATAACCGTAGGAAAAATCTATTTGAACTATTGAGTATAATGTCTGATATTGGAAAAATATTGATGTAATTTGAACTGCTGTGGGAAATGAAGCAGAACAGGATGTCTTACTTATTTAGGTGCAGAAAACTAGGGATCAGATAGGTGGACATGATTCATTCTACTCCATGCTAGTTGTTAAAAACAGAGAGCAAAAAAATTCAAATAAGGAAAAGACCGTTGAAAGCAACCCACATTACTTAACACCTGTCATTAATTTAAAAACTAAAATCAAGAGTGAGGAAACAACTTTTAAAAATTTCCACAATTCGCTGAGGTAAGATATATGCTTCAAGTTGACACTCCACCAATTTTTCTTCACCTCCAACATGTTCTTCCTTTTAACCCAGACTTTTTAATGTACACACAGACCAAAACACACATTTTTTAAAGTTTATTTATTTTGAGAGAGACAGAGACAGCGCAAATGGGGGGGTGGGGCACAGAGAGAAAGGGAGAGAGAGAATCCCAAACAGGCTCCTCACTGTCAGCATGGGGCCCAATGTGGGACTCAAACCCATGAAACTCTGAGATCATGACCTGAACCAAAACCAAGAGTCAGATGCTACTGACTGAGCCACCATGTACCCCCCCCCAAATGCACATATTTTTAAGTCCAGAATAAATTCCTGACTTTTTTCTTATATCAAAAATGTACTGAAAGTAAGTGTGCTATAACTTTAATCTAAACCAGCATTTTAAACAAATCCTGTTAAGCCTTTGCACCATAGTCCTTTGCTTTTCAGAAGAGGATTTTACCTTCCTTATTTGTAGATGCTTTCAGAGATATGTAGATCACGTGAATAGGAAGGTATGCTCCTTTAACCCCCAGGAACACATGCAAATTTTATATGTAGTTTTACTCTCACAGTTGAATATTATTTCATGAAAGGTTTATATTTTACAGCTTTGAAACATATTTCTGCAACATATATAAAATGAGTTTAAGAAACTTTCATAATTACAGTTTACATGACACTTGTGAGAAAATTGAATGAAGAACTAATCTAGGGATCCAAGTAGGAAATTCCAGGGGTGGTATTGTTGTTGTTGTTTTCTGACACGTCTGTTGCTGTCAATGCCATTGAACAGGGGTGTGATCTTGAGGTAATGAAAGAGGGAAATCATGGGAGAGGAGAATCAGAAAGACATTGTTTTAAATTCCTGATTCCTCACTTTTGAAATTGATGGCTTTGAGTCAATCACAATATATCTGACACTCAGATTTTGCACTGTAGGTTGAATATAATATCTGGCCTATTTAAATCTCTAATGCCTAATTAGAAGATCAAATTAAATATTAGATTAGAAGATACTTCATATTTTAAGACCTAAAACTGTGTATTTATTATTTACATACTTTGTTTTTCTATTCTTTAATTGTTCACCACTTAATTTAAGAATAACGCTTCATGAAGCTCTTGTGTGGCTTAGTTGGTTAAGCATCTGACTCTTGACTTTGACTCAGGTTGTGATCTCATGGTTCATTAGATCAAGTGCCACAGGGCTTCACACTGAGTATGGAGCCTGCTTGAGATTCTCTCTCTCTCTGTCTCTCTCTTGCTCTTTATCTCTCTCTCTCTCTCAAAAAAAAAAATAAATAAATAAGTAAACTTAAAAAAAGAATAATACCTCCTGGTAGTAGAAAATAAAAAGAATAGTGAGATACTGTCTGTGAAAGGAAGAGTCAATATAGATCCATGATTTCAGCTCAAATCTCTCTCAACAAATGATAAAATTCTGAGGTCACAGTAGCAGTAAGAGATCATATCTGTTTGTGTGTATGGGTTGGGGGGGGTTCAGGTGTGCAAATCCTTAGAGATCATCTTTTAAATTAGAATTTTGGGCAATTAGACACAATATCAGACAAGGTCAAATTTTTCTTTGTTAATTGCAAAATTAAAAGACCTCAAGCAGAGTATCCCTTAGGGGTTATAATAATGAATAAGGCTGAAATTCTAGTTGCTTATCATTTTGGTTTAACTATCACTATAGAATATGGAAAGGGGAAAACTGACAAGAAAGAAATTTTCTCCTGTGCATCTATCTCCCTAATGTAGATAAAGTTAAAAGATTACTTACCCGTCTTTCTTTGCAAAATACAAGCAGTTAAAGAGAGACTTAGCAGTTACCAGAATTCCACAAAGTTTTTTCTCCTAATAATTTGAGATTCGTAGAACACTCTCTGAGAGTTAAGATATAACACCAGTTGGAATGCATCAAAAAAAAGATACACAAGACCATCAGAAATTGCCCCTTAAATCTTTAAAATTGAAATTAGAGTATATTTTGATTTTACTTATCTATAGGTAATATTTAAGCTATTTAAAATATCATATATGTAATGGAAATTTAGAAAATGAGGAATCACTATCACACATATTTGTAATACTTACTGAATAACCATTCTAAAGATAAAATGGTTCTGATCCAAATATTGGGCTCTTCTGGTTCCAAGTATATCTCTAGCTTGGAGAAATTAATATCAAGCTAGATGAGACAGGTGAAAATAAAACAGTCAAATCTTGTTCTCTGTCAAGAAAGGCAGTATAGGGGCGCCTGGGTAGCTTGGTCGGTTAAGCGTCCGACTTTCACTTAGGTCATGATCTCGCGGTCCGTGGGTTCGAGCCCTGCGTCGGGCCCTGTGCTGACTGCCAGCTCGGAGCCTGGAGCCTGTTTCAGTCTGTGTGTCTCCCCCTCTCTCTGACCCTCCCCTGCTCATGTCTCTCTTGGTTTCACAAAGAAATAAATAAAAAATAAAAAAAAAAAAAAAGAAAGGCAGTATAGCATATTACATTAAAACACTGATTCCTCAACCTGATTACTCGAATTCAAATTCTGTCTCCTCCAATTTTCCAGCTATTTTACTGGGAATCACTTAACCTTTCTGACTTTTAGTATCCTCATCTGTGAAATGAGGTTACCAATAATAGTTTCCTCCTGATTACAGGGAAAGTTAAATGAGAGAATGCAGGTAAAACATTTAAGACAGTGCTTGACACATGAATGTGCTTATATATTAGGTGTAATTTTACTTTGTGTAGAATTTTTACAGGGAAAGATGATAACATTAGTCATAGAAATTCTTCTGGCCCCTATGTCAGCCACATTTCTCACTCCGAAGGAGATATCCCCCCTTCTGTGAGCGTTGCTAACATGAATCCATCCCTCACAGACAGATTCACACTCCAGGGCCAATTGCTGGCAAAGCAGGTTTCTTAGCCTTTAAACTAAGGGCCAATTTTAGACTGTGTTCAACTGAACAAGGTAATGCAGTGTTCTGGGAGACCAGCCAGGATTCTCTGTGAAGCTCCCCCTTCATTTCAAATGTAAGCTCTCTTTGAACTACATTAGGTCACCTGAGTTCCTTTCACAATCACCTAGTCAAGAGAGAAATAGGAAATAGATTCTTATGTCAGTTTTCTTCCTGTTGACGTGGAGAGTGTCCAGAAATAACTACTTCAGAACCAGAAGTGAACATGATAAATACTCAGATCCAAAAGATGTCTGACAACATATGAATGTTTCTTCTGCCGTACCTGTTTTCCACTTTTGCTTTATCTCTGTTGCCAGATTACAATACTTACTTTTAATTCTTTATATTGACTGAAAACTTTGTAAGTTGATCAACCAAAAAAAAATTCCTCTGATTCTATAATTTATGTATTAGAGATCTCATTATTGGAATCTTTTTTTAAAATTTGTAGCAATTCCAAAATTGCCAGAAAAAAAATCACTTTATTGATTTTGCTTCACCCACTTGAAACTGAATATAGTTATTATTACTGTACTTAATAATTTAGTCATTTGTTTATCTGTGAATCTATCATATCATTCTCTGTCTCTCTGTCTCTCTCTGGTATCAATGTACATAGTTGATATAATTGTATCAAAAAAGAAAAAAAACAAAACATATGGACAGATTCATTACTATTTAATAAAAGTTCCACTAGGCTTTTTAAAATTACTAAAAATAATTACCTTCTTAGTTTGTAAGAAGATCGGGGACTTCAGAATCTGAAAATTACTATACTGAAGTTATAATATGCACTTCACTTTTTTCAACATTATCAATTTCTTCTGTTTGCTTTAAGATAGAGGAAAAACCGTATTCTTATTTTTAATAAAATTGATATTACAAAATAGCCATTAGTAACAAGAGTAACATCAATACACTTTTTATGGCATCAAATTGATAATTTTATCTAAGGGTGTTTTTCAAAACATGTCACAAAGAATCCATATCAGTCATCCATCATACTTACAGACAAACTCATGTCACACTTTTTTTTCAAATGAGTTGGAAAATACACGGATGAGTATTTAATCTGAATTGGACTGTACATTTTCAAAAGAATGAACAATATTTTAATGAAAGCATTCACCAATTTCTCATTTATTTGTATATTTTTTAAATTCATTAGGTCCACCAGCAAATGTGACTGAATGTCAATTAAGCTCCACAAGGTGGATATACACAGATGCCCTAGCCATGGCCTCTACCCTGAAAGGTTCAGATTCTAATAGGAAAAAGAAACATAATAACTAGGTCAATGGCAAGTGCAATTACATAGATTTGTGTGTAACAAAGGATTGTCTCAGAGGAGTAAAAGATCAGTTATGTTTTAAGTGAAAGTCAAGACAAATTAACAGAAGATTGAATGTTGTTTTGATAAGACTGAAGTATAGTGTATTTTTTAGTTCTGTTTTAAAAACTCTTCAACTGAAATATGTACATACACCCCCTCCTGATCTTTCACCCAAGTAATGGCACCTTATCCTCCTAATGGTTTGCTGTTTGTCTACTTGTTCTCTCAATTTACCCTCTTCTTTGTGCTGGAGTTTTCCCCCTCATGCCACCTGCATGACTGTACCAGTTCCAAAATGCTTATCTCCACATGACCACATCCAAAAGAAATGTGTAGTTGGACTCTCTGAAGAGTGAGATGACTTTTTTCCCAGGAGCATTCAGCAAATCTCTCCCCATGCCTTATTTTTAATATTTGGGTCATTTTTCTGGGTAAAAAAATCTCTATTTTTTTAAGTGAATCGCCATGCAACAATTGGCCAGGCATCAGAACTCAGTACTCACTGGGTAATGAGTGAGTGACATTCGCTTTGTTTAGATTAGTAAAACCATACTTCCTTTCAGTAGCTGAATGTGGGACCATACTCCACAAAAACCTGATGTATTGGAAGCAGTATTGGAAAGCCAGTCATAACATCTGCCACAGAGGCCAATTAGGATATGTTCAGTGTTTGGGGCACTTGAGTGGCTCAGTCTGTTAAGCTACCGACTCTTGATTTTGGCTCATGTCATGATTTCACCGTGGTGAGAATGAAATCATCCAGTATGGAATCTGCTTGAGATGCTCTAGATTCTCTCTCTCCCTCTTCCTCTGCCCCTCCATTGTTCACATATACTCACACACACTCTCTCTCTATCAAAAACAAAAACAAAAAACAAAAAAGGATAAGTGTAATGTACTCTGTTGCTTAGTAGCAATTAACAAGACCCCTGATAACTTTAGGGAGCACACTTTCTGCGAAGTAATGTGTGCTTGGGCTCATACAAGGAAAAAAAAAGGTGAGGTAATAGACACAATCATTTCACTAAACTCAGATGTAAAGAGGAGAGAAAAGACAATAAATAGACAGTAATGTCAAATAAACGCTAAACGAAATGGGTGAAAAAGAAAGATTTTGTTAATGAATTAATAAATAGAAATATTTTCCATGCCTGACTTATTATATATGATAAACTAGGGGGAATACAATAATGACATAAAATAGCAAGAAATGAATCTACGTATTTTATTACTTTTATTATATATTATTTTGAAATACCTGCAATATGTAATTCTCATTTAAGTTATGCTCATTTGGTACTTGTGAGAAACTTCAAGCTAATTTTGTACTCATTTCATGACCTTTCCTTGCACAAAATGATTCCTTTGACCAACATTTGAAAAAGATGAAAAGTATCAAGATAAAATGAATATTAAGATGATTACTTTATTTCATTTTGTAATGAATAGCTATGCTGTGCCAAGAATTGTAAAGGATAGTGATGGACAGCTAGATAAGGCCCCTCCTCACATGAAAGACATTTCAGTTAATGATGATTTTGCTTCTGAGAATATTCACTGGCTATGGAGATAAATTTTAGGCTATCTTCAGACTAAAATGATTGCTAATGGATTGGTCTTTAAAAGGGAAAGCTTGCAAAAGCCAGAAAAAAGCTTAGTCACTTATTAAGAAGATCCATTTTAAATACGCCACTGCCAAAAATGTGCATACTTACGTATTCTAAAAATCTATGTATACAAGTATGTATATGTCTTTTATACACACACACATTTGGCAAATAATTTATCTTCTGCTTTAGGGAAAAGGACTTCTTAACTAATGTGGTGAAAGTGATTGAGGTTAACTCAATGCTGCATTTAAAATTTCAAATCATGAAAACAAATTTCCGGCACTGACAGTGATTTTTTTCAACCATATTCGTCAAATGTATGAAACAAACATTAATGAGTGTAATTAAGAGGTGTAAAATGTACATTCTGTGATAATCAGCCTTATGATTTTTAAGGACCGAATGAAACAAAGAAGATAAATAAAACTTGCTCTTTGACCTCCCTATGGATCAGAGAAGTGTTATGTAGAAAAGATATCAGTATGCAAGTAGAGCAGGCCTCATTAGTTTGCCATCTGCCATGGTGGGTAGATGCTAAAATGTTGCCATTGTGAGGTTCATTGAGTGGTAAAACTATAATTAAAAATCATACATAGATTTAAAGTAAAAATCCCAAGGAGGGGGAAAAAGCAGCTACCAAATGAGGACAAAGATTCTATGTCCTTTTGAAAAAAT
Organism: Hyaena hyaena; assembly: GCF_003009895.1. Classification (NCBI taxonomy): domain Eukaryota; kingdom Metazoa; phylum Chordata; class Mammalia; order Carnivora; family Hyaenidae; genus Hyaena; species Hyaena hyaena. Next base: position 511,239 of record NW_024081802.1, on the reverse strand, counting down.
GAGATGAGAATATCTATATACATATATAAAATTAAGGGGCACCTGGGTGGCTCAATCAATTAAGTGTCTGACTTCGGCTGTTGTCATGATCTCATGGTTGATGAGTTCGAACCCCTCATCGGGGTTGTGCTGACAGCTTAGGGCCTGGAGACTGCTTCAGATTCTGTGCCTCCCTCTCTCTGTATGTCCCTCCTCTGCTCATGCTCTCTGCTCTCTCTCTGTCTCTCTCAAAAATAAACATTAAAACAATTTTAAGAAAGAAATTATACACACGTGTACAGGCACACGCACACAACTACAAGCATTTATAAATTAACCTCAGCATATCCGGTTCAACAGTTTCAGAGAACAAAGTCTAATATTTCCACTAGGTCTAGGAAATTAAACATACAGAAAACAAAGCAAATGATTGTTGATGATATTGTTATGGTAATTGCATTTAGTGCTAAACAGATATATTTAGAAGCAAAAGGGGTGGTGAAGTATAATGTATCAAATAGTACACACAACAGGTTTTTCCAGAAGTAGTAAGTAACCAAGAATTTATTTGGAATAATTTTATTGTACCATTTTTGTTCTTTTAACAATTTAATATATGGATATGACTATGTACTCTCTATATGGCTTAAAAAGAAACCTATTTTAAGAGACATGAATAACTTGGATAAATCAAAAATTGACTTTTTTCTCTATATCTCTTTAAACAGAATTAGACCTCTAGAGGGCTGTACACAAAATGCCCACTTAAATATTACACTTATTTTTTTTATCAGTATAAAATGTCTTACTGCAGCCAGTTGTATTTCTACATACTAGCAATTACCCAGGCAGAAATGGATTTAAGAAAATTATTTCACTTATAAAAGTTTCAAAATGAATAAAACAAGAATAAACCTAAGTTTAAAATAAGGACAAGGCATATTTGCTGAAAAGTATAAAACATTGAAATAAATTCAAGAAGGCCTAAATAAATGGAATGACATGTCAAGTTTGTGGATGTCAATACTCCCCAAATCGATAAACAGATTTAACAAAATTCCTACAAAAGTCCTCACTGGAATCTTTTTTGGAAACTGAGATGCTGAACCTCAAATTCACATAAAAGTCTATATGGATCCAAGAATAGCCAAATGAATCCTAAAAAGAAAGGAGAAGGGTGAAGGGCTCACATTTCCTAATTTTGAAACTAATTCACAATAATCCAAACAGTGAGGTACTAGCATAAGGATAAACACATAGATCAATGGAATAGAATTGGGAGTCCAGAAATTAATCTTCACATTTATGGTCAATTGATTTTTGACAAGAGTGCCAAGACAATTCAATTGAGGAAATAATAGCATTTTCAACAATTGATGCTGGGAACCTCGATATCCACATGCAAAGGAATGAAGTTGCAACCTCTACACAGTCCTTTCTTTTATTCTTAGAAATTCTTTGCATTCCCTAAACCACTGAAATGAATTTAGAAAGAAGTTACCTCTACTACATTATGAAAGTGGTGCATGCAACGGCATTGATGGTAGTCTAGCCACCCAGAGATCTTGGACTTGATTTTAGTTTATGTCCTGATCACTATTTCATTTTGGGCAACAAGTTGTGGGTATAAACTGTCCTTTTTGTCAGTTGAAGATATTTGTCTTGACAATCTGCTACAGTGAGGTTTATGTGGGCATCACTTTATAAATAAAAAAGCTCTCCAGTGAGGTCAGGAATCCCTGTTGGCAACCTCAGTTGTACCCAGGTCTCATTTTCATATAATATATATACATCATTTTACAGCCCCAGATTCAGAAATCCAGGTCCTGATTGTATTTTTATTGTGAAAGCAATTTTTTTTTGTTATCTTAAATCAGTCTCTTGCCTCTGGTGAGCTGCTAGGAGAAAAAAACTGATGAAACTTTCTTGTGAAATATAAGCAAACCAGATTCAAATGACTTGTAGAGATTCAAAGATATTATAATTTACAGTTGGGAAATAATGATCATTTTTTAAATGCTAGTATAAATATATATATTAAATACCTAATTTGATAAACATTCTTATGGATATTTAAAGTTTTAAAATTTCTTCCTTGGTTAAATATCTCCTGGGAGATTTTATTTCACCAACATAAATGCTAATTCATTTGTTTTTAATATCTTTCTTTGTTGACAGCCTCTAGATAGCTTTCTTTGTTTTAATATGCTTTGGTCTGCTTGTGATAAAATACCTTTTAGATTTTTATAAAAGGATAATTATATTTATGTTATCATTATTTTTCATAAGAACATTTGCTCACTTTCACGCTGAAAGGAATTTATTTCCAAATTTGTGTTTTGGAATGTTTTGGAAGTACTTGGAGATATTTGCACAACAGAACTCCAGATTAAAATTTAAACCTGAGGTCAAGAACAATGTTAATGTATATTGAAATTTAAAATACACAGAGCACACAGCATGGCACAATGGTAGGAATAAAGAATATCATGTGAGGAGCCTGGGTGACTTAGTCGATTAAGTGTCCGACCTTGGCTCAAGTCATAGTCTCACGGTTAGTGGGTTGGAGCGCCATGTCAGGCTCTGTGCTGACAGCTCAGAGCCTGGGGAGCCTGCTTCAGATTCTGTGTCTCTCTCCCTCTCTGCCCTTTCCCTGCTCACACTCTCTCTTGCTCAAAAAATAAACGTTAAAAATTTTTTGAAAAAAGAATATCACAAAACCAAAGTGTTAAATTAATGACATCATTAATGAAGTTAACTTTATTTATTGAGCATTTTAATATTTACTTTCTTTTTTCCCATACTTCTTTGATGCTGATTAAAATCTATATATTAATGCATTAGAATTTAGGTCTTGGACTCCATAAAGAAACTTATGTTCAAGATTCATTTTTTTTCCAGTGGTAAATAAAAATACTAACTTATAAAAACTGCCCTATTGGGATACCATAGACTGATTTTTATGAATTTTTTCTTTTGAAATATTTAACTATCATAAAAATTAAAAGTAGATAATATTGTTTCATAGATTTTTTTAAAGTTAATTTATTTGGAGACAGAAAGAATGAGCAGGGCAGAAAGAAGCAGGGAGAGAAGGAATCCCAAGCAGACTCATCCTCTCAGCACAATCCATGAACCATGAGATCAGGACCTGAGCCGATATCAGGATCTAAGCCGAAATTAAGAGTTAGATGCTTAATCGAGTTAGCCACCCAGGCGCCCCATAGTTTTCACAGTTATTAATCATGTTTCCTAATTTACCAAAATTATTGCAGTGTTTTAATTATACAGAATCCTAAATTGTAGGCATCCAGACTAATAAAGTATAAGAAAAGTTATGGAAATGAGATAAATATATGACACCTTGTACTCAACATACTGTACTTAGTGACAGAATGGCACAACATATGGAAATCTAAGTATAAAGCAGTATGAGTATAAATTTGAAATTAAATAAACAAGTAGTTCTGGGCAAGCAACTGAACTTGAGAAATCTAACTACAGATGTCATTCTAGAAACAAATCCAGCCCAAAGTTGTAGGAATCAGATTAGTCAGCTCTAGCTTAATGTGTATGTGGATATAGGAATATATTTATTAAATGTATGTATACACCTGTGGAAGATGATAGAAAGATAGATAATAGATAGAGATAGATGATAGATAGATAGATAGATAGATAGATAGATAGATAGATAGATATTCAGATGAAAGCATTCATAGCAAAACCAATCAATGAAGATTTTTGTTGTTGGTCACAATGGTTGACCTGGATTCCTGCATCATTAAAGTAACTTCAGCAATCTGTATTAAGGGGAAGCCATGCAGATTGAATTTGTTCTGTTGCTCTCCCCAGACCCTGGCAGCTCATATTTTTCTTATGCAAATGTGAAAAAGATCTGCAGCTAATTCACAACCCTAACCCTATACCTCCACTGTTCAAAAAAATATATTTTTTTATTGAAGTAAGGAGATAAAGGACAGAAGGAGAATTTGGTTTGGTAAGTGGTCATTTATGAAGAGTATTAAATTTTCATTGAAAGAAAATTTAAACAGAGGCCTATGGCTCTATTTTCAGCAGAAAGAACAAACAAAAAATGATATTTGGAAAATCTAGGTTGAAAAACCCAGTAAACACTATTCTTCAGAATAGGTGAAGCAAACTTGCATATAAAGAATGAATAAATCATGGAACTTATGTAATGAGATATCAAATTCAAGTAATAAATTGAGTTTCTATTGTAAAGAATCTTGAATATCATAAAGAGAAAATTGTACCCAATTTGGTACACAAATCAGAGCCATTAAAAGTTACTGAATTTAGCTTTATTGGGGCAGATTAATCAAACAACATTATCTGGTTTGGATTAAAGAAGAAAGGTAACAATAGTCGACTAGTCACTGAAGAAGTTACTAACATAGATTATAGGATAAACAGAATTTTTATTAAAGCAGTTGTGATGGGAGTAGAACTGAGAGCTCCCCACAAAAGACATAGAAGAAGAGCTTTAAAGATCTTGAATAGGTCTTCAATGCAAGAAGGAATGACTCAGATCTCATCTATAGAGACAAACTAAGATCTCGAGAATAGATACTTGAGTAATCCTACAAAAAAATCAGACTTTACTCAGAGCCTCACGATCAGTACCAGATACCTCATCATCAGTACTGAGATAAATGTTGTCAGCCCTATTAGATTCTGGACTCCTGCCCTTGTTTCTCTGCCCAAAATCTGGGCTCTGATACCTGCTGTCTTATGTCTTTTGATGCCTACTGTCTCTAAATCCTCTTCTGGTTTGGGTCTCAATACTCCCTGCTCTGAAGCTGCCTGCTGGAATCCATCTGGACTGTCAAATATATCCTGCACCACCCTGAATGAACATTTTATGCTGTATGACTGGCCAGGTGCCTCTCATGTCTTGCAAGTGAATCGTCCCAGTGTTCCTAGTGTGTTTAATATCCACTTCATTGATTTTTACAGGATATCTTTCTATCAGACCTACTTATGCTTTACATTACATTTTTAAAACCTTCTTAAACATTACTGAGATCTAAGGAACAAAAGGGCATAGGAGAGTAGAAGCAAAAGAAGTTTAAAAATGATTTTAAGATTCCATTTTTGGCCACTGGATGAAACAAACAGAAATTGGAATTAATTTAGAGAGGTTTATAGGAAAGGGGTTTATAATTAATGTTTTAAATGTTAAAGCAATGTGAATTAATTGTGTATAAATTTGTGTCTTATTCATCAAATTGATTGAAATAATGGTGCCTTTTCAGTTAGACTTCTTTTCAAAGCCCTTATTCTAATCAAGTGACTACTAAACCAGAAGTCCACATGGCATTTAAATATAAGTTAGGAAGCTCATAACTTTTCTGTTCTCTACTACGGTAAATATGTGAAATCTGTGAAGCTGCTCTCCCTTTATCAGTCTTATAATTTTAATACTTAAATATCAAATAATTTTAAAATAATTGATGATTTTAAAAGAAATTAAGTTCCTTTTGATTTATACAAAATAATTGATCTACCAATCAGTATTCCCCATTTATATATGTAGGTGATTATTTTAATAATTTGCTTTTAGGGAAATCATAGTTCAAGATAGTTCAATTCACTGTGTTTTACAGACATCCTATCATCATAATGCAGAAGACTTGATTGATCTTACAACTTCCTATATAATGACAATTCGGGTTTTAGTGAAGTAGGTTTAAAAGAATGGAGCAATACACAAATTTTCCATAACATACATAATATTTTTCAATAATGATATTAAAATGTCTTTCTATTATAATGGTAAGACTAGATTGAACAAAGACTGTAATCATTTCAACAAATACTCACAGCTTACCACAATAAAAAAATCTTAAGTTTTGACATTTTCCTCTGACAAATGTTTGTTAAAGTTTTTCAAGCCTAGGTATAAAGCAATGACTTGATTTATTCTGCTATATATTGTTTCAGTTTTATTCCAAATGTTATATGTTCAGAGACCATGTTTAAGCAGTCTCAAATCCAGATACCTCTGTTTTCTCCTAGAGCATATCTGACAGAATAGTAATTTTTGGACACAATTTCTTAGGCAGCATAAAATATACAAAAATGATCATAATAGTTATACCACACTCTGTCAATTCTATACATGTCAGACAAGTTTTTGTGGAAAAAACAACAACAACAACAACAGTGATTGAAAATAGCTTCTTCCTAAGTCTTCTACTTGGATACTAAGTCTAGGGTGTAACCAGACTGAGTAACATTTCACATCTCTTAATACAGACAATTTTAATAATTTAAAAGGTCATTTAAACGACTCAACAACAATACCATAAAAGGTAAATTACATTGTTGGCAAACAGAGAAACATATAGAATGACTTGTATGTATTCCCAATGGCTGCTCAAAGTCTAGAACAACAATTAAAATGGCTTGGAAGAATTGTGTCTCTATTGTAATGAAATTCTTACAGTATTAATCAGTGCTGTCATAAAACTTTTGCTTTAATTATGATAACTTTAATATTTAGCATCTTCTGTGCAATAGAACCAATTTACTTATTTAGATTTTAAATATTTTGTCTTGATAATGATCTCATAATTGAAGTACAGGGTGGTATTGTTATGTGGATGAGCATCAACAGTTGTGATTTTTCAGAAGGAGATGGATATTCTGTATGTTGATTGATTTGCAAATGTTGAAGCACCTCTGAAGCTCAGGAATAAATCCTATTTGATCATGGTGAATAATTCTTTGATTCGATTTGCTAGTATCTTGAAAATTTTTGCATACAGATTCATCAGGGATATTAGCCTGTAATTCTCCTTTTTAGTAGGATCTTTGTCTGGTTTTGGAATCAAGGTAAGTCTGGCCTTGTAGAGTGAATCTGGAACTTTTCCTTCCATTTTATTTTTTGAAACAAGTTGGGAAGAATAGATATAACTCTTTTTTAAATATCTGATAGAGTTCCTCTGGGAAGCCATCTGGCCCAGGATTCTTGTTTGTTTGGGCAATTTTTGATTACTAATTCAGTTTCTTTGCTAGGTATGGGTCTGTTCAAATTTTCTATCTCTTCCTGTTTCATTTTTGTCAGTTTGTACATTTCTAGGAATTTATTCATTTCTTCCAGGTTGACCAATTTTGATCACATTCTTATACCATAAACAAAAACAGATTCAAAATGGATGAAAGACCTAAATGTAGGATAGGAACCCATCAAAATCCTAGAGAACACAGGCAACAACCTCTTTGACCCTGATCAGAATAACTTCTTTTTTTTTTTTTTAAATATTTTTTTATTTATTTCTAGGAGAGAGAGAGAGAGAGACAGCGTGAGCAGGGGAGGGTCAGAGAGAGAGGGAGTCACAGACTGAAACAGGCTCCAGGCTCTGAGCTGGCAGTCAGAGCCCGACGCGGGGCTCGAACCCACGAACCGCGAGATCATGACCCAAGCGAAAGTCGGACGCTTAACCGACCAAGCCACCCAGGCGCCCCGAGAATAACTTCTTACTAGACACATTTCTGGACACAAGGGACACAAAAGCAAAAATGAACTATTGGGACTTCATGAAATTAAAAAGCTTCTGCACAGCAAAGGAAACAGTCGACAAAACTAAAAGCAGCTTGTGAAATGGGAAAAGATATGGGGTGCCTGGGTAGCTCAGTCAGTTAAGCGTCTGATTTTGGCTCAGGTCATGATCTCACAGTTCATGGGTTCGAGCCCCGCATCGGACTCTGTGCTGACAGCCAGCTCAGAGCCTGGAGCCTGTTTCGGAAACTGTATCTCCCTCTCTCTCTGACCCTCCCCTGCTCACACTTTCTCTCTCCCTCTCTCAGAAACAAATAAAACATTAAAAAAAATTTTAAAAAAAAGAAATGGGAGAAGATATTTGCAAATGACATATCTGATAAAGGGTCAGTATCAAAAATCTGTAAAGGACTTATAACAAACTCAACACCCAAAAAACAAGTGGTCCACTTAAGAATTGGACAAAAGACATGAATAGACATTTTTCTAAAGAAGACATCCAGATGCCCAACAAACACATGAAAAAATGCTTACTATCACTCATCAACAGGGAAATGCAAATCAAAACCATGGTGAGATATTCCTTCACACATGTCAGAACAGCTGAAATTAGCAACACAGGGAACTACAGATGTTGGCAAGGGTGTGGAAAAAGGGGAACATTTTGCACTACTGGTGGGAATGCCAACCAGTGCAGACACTTTGGAAAACGTATGGAGCTTTCTCAAAAAGTTAAAAATAGAACTACCTTACAAGATAGCAATTTCACTACTAGTTATGTACCCAAAGGATACAAAAATGCTGATTTGAAGGAATACATCCACCCCAATGTTTACAGCAGCATTATTAACAAAGCCAAATTTTGGAAAGAACTCAATGTCCACCAACTGATGAATGTATAAAGAATATATGTTATGTACACATATATAATATATGTATATATACACATATATGCATATATTATACATATATGTACATATATACAATGGAATGTGACTCAGCCATCAAAAAAAATGAAATCTTGGCATTTGCAATGACGTGGATGGAGCTAGAGTGTATTATGTAAGCAAATAAGTCAGGAAGAGAAAGACAAATAACATATGATTTCACTCATATGTGGAAGTTAAGTAACAGAACAGATGAACATAGGGAAAGGTGGAAAAATAGAGGAAAGCAAATTATGACAGACTTTTTTTTAATGCTTATTTTTGAGGGAGAGACAGGGTGCAAGTCGGGGAGAGATAGAGAGAGGAAGATACAGAATCTGAAGCAGGCTCTAGGCTACTAGCTGTCAGCACAGAGCCCACTGTGATGCTTAAATTCACAGACAGTGAGATCATGACCTGACCCAAAGTCAGATGCTTAACCGACTGAGCCCCCCAAGCACCCCAAATTATGAGACTCTTATATAGATAACAAACTAAGGGTCGCTGGATCGAAGGTGGGTGGAAGATGGTTTAAAAGGGTGATGTACGTTAAGGAGAACACTTGTCATATTGGGCACTGGATGTTATATGTAAGTGATGAATCACTAAATTGTACTCCTGAAACCAACATTACGTTATATGTTAACTAACTAGAATTTAAATAAAATTTTGGAAAAAAAAACTTTAAAAATTTAAAAATCAAAGAAAAAATTGAAGTTAATATACTTATTGAACAGCTCATCACATAGAAAGAGGTATTTCTTATTTTTTTAAATAATATTAATCGTTACAATTAGATTGAGGGCTTGAAGGACAGGAGGAATTTTTCCTGTCAGAGGAAATGTGAAGGACCATAAAAGTGGGAAAGTCTATTCAGAACTAAAGTCTGAAGATAGAAAATTGCTGGCTAAGTCTGCTGAATCTTGATCACAAATAATACATTTTCACTTGCACATTAAATTTTTTTTTAAGTTTACCTTTCTTGGAAGATAATTTCTCCATTAAAAATGTGTTCAACTAATAAAACTCATAACAAAGAACCAAAGCATTTCATCAAAAAGAGTATTATTTCTCAGAAAAGACCATTATGGCATTCTTTTTCCAAAAAAAAAAAAAAATGCTAACTTGTCAAAGATAATGTATCACCTAGCCTGGATTACCTGACACATGGCAATTTTGAAATTAAACTTTTCACAGTACTGTTTAACCAACACCAAGGAAAAAGCAACTCAGTAAGAAACCTATGGAGATAATTTAAAACTAGAACAATAACAGAAAAGCACATTTATCGTTGTCTGACACAGATATACACATCTCTACTTAGAAATGTTTATTATGATTTTGTGTTTTGTTTGTTTTGAACTGGCTACTTCAAAATTAAAAGCTAAGAATACCTTACACACTGCAAGAAAATAAATGGTGACTTATTGATCTGATGTACTTCAAATGCAGTCAAATGTAAAATATTATGCATCCCTACCCCAGGAATAAACTCACTCAAACTTCATTCTGAAATGATCTTTTTAATTTATTGCAGAGATCTCAATGTATCTACCACCAAAAGTCTTTCAACCAATTTTGACCAGAAGCAAAACAATCCCTTCACCCATATGATTCTGAGTTATTAGGATACTGATAGAATTTGGTAATTCTGAAGATCTATTCATCATATAGGTATACAATCCTTCAATAAAATATACTTTTCTACTGTATCTTTTTTTTAATTATTTATATTTACAGAGAGCACAAGAGGGAGAGAGGCAAGGAGTGAGAAGGAGAGAATGCCAAGCAGGCTTCACACTGTCAGCATGGAGCCCAAAGCATGGCTCTATCTCACAAACTGAGATATGACCTGAGCCAAAATCATGACTCAGACATTTAATCGACCGAGCCACCCAGGCATCCCAAAACTATTTCTTAAATAAATTCTATTTAGCAAGACAAAGCTAATAATTAAGATTTTGAAATTGCTGGACTAGTGTGACAGGGAAAAAAGAAAAAGTGCATGTAAGCAAGTGGGTGTTAGTGTGTGAGTGTGTTTATGTGAAAAACTGTTTTTGTAAATCAGTCTCCTTTACATTCTCAAATCTGCCTTCTCCTTCTTCTTTCATTCCCATTTGTAAGCTTAGATCCTAAATTTTCTTGCCTGAAAAAATGTTTTTCCCCTGTTTCCAACTTGTTTCTTCACACTTAAATCTGGTCCAAGAGAGAATAAGCAGGTAAGGTATATAGTCTATATACTTATAGACTTGTTTTTTTTTTTTTTCCCCCAGAAATTTTGGACTGATATTTAGAAGTGGTGTAACTGAAAGGGTCCTTAAGTTATAAGATTGTCTGACCACCACAGGAGATAACTAAGTCCTACAGGAATTAATTGGTTTGCAAAGTGTTTTAAATCTTTTTCCTGGCATAACTTGGATCAAAGTCCAAGTATCCCCATTAGCAAGCAAATGTTTTTGCACTATATCACTAAATGCAGTTATGGCTACTCAACATTTTTCATAATAATACATCAAATATTCAATGTATCAAATCAAGTTTCAGACCACTTTAGATAAGTATTTAATGCTATGTGTAAATTAAAAAAATAAGGTATGAAACTGTAAGATAATAATGTTGTTTTAAGCTGCTAATTTTTTAGTATTTTTTTGCAGAATCAATAAGAATAAGAATTCTCCAATTGTCAAATGCCATTCAGTAAAGAAGATCCCACACATTGTATCAGTTTGGTTTACTTGGTGTGTGTTCATTTAGTAATCATATTACATTTATAGTAGCACACACACACACACACACACACACACACACAGAGTGAGACTGACATTTTGAGTTTTCTATGCAGCACATATACCTCCTCTTCCTTCTTTAGCTATCCACCTTGACTTCATGCAGATATGAAATGAGGCACCTCCCTGCCACCAACTCTAAAGATGGTTCCTATTGGTCTATAAGTGATTTCATTTCACTTCTTGTGACTATATCAGTAATATGTATATTTCCCAAAAGAGCTCAAGGAAATGTGCTTCTGTAAAATATTCCTTCAAGTCCTTAAAAAAAAATCACAGGAAATTACTTCTTTCCTCTTCTGAACATCATCATGTTTTCAATGGAAATGTTAATATTCTGAGGATGAATACAATAATAGATGATAAAATATGAAAAAAAACCTGAATTTAATAAAATTATTATTTAGTTAAATAAGTGTTTGGTGCTTTACTTTGAGCTTCTTCTTATAAAGTTAGTAAATTTTGTAAATTTTTAAGCCATGTTGAATTCAGATTAGTATTACTTGTAGTCTAAGAATCCAATAAAAGAATGGGCTTGGCTGTAAAACATACTTGCCCTATGGTCCTGGCTTTTCTACTTATTAGATATATACCCTTACATGTAAATAATTTAACCTTTCTCTAGTGTAGTTTGAGCAAAGAATTATTTTGACAAGTAACTGACCCAGTATAGATAAATATATTTTGACATTGCAGAATTGCACATGCATGAGGACTAGTAATGATAATAACCCCAAAGAGTAACATGGACATTTGTATTCCACAACAATTTGCTTCTACCCAGTGTACTTGATTTTATCTTTTATTTTTGATTGAAAAAAATCCTTATGAAAAACTGTAATCTGGTCACTGTTAATAAATCATTATGAACATTATTTGAGTAGGTTACTTTTTTGCATGGAACAGTTCAAATCATATTATATCTATGTAAGTCATAACTGGTTCAATTAATTATAAAACTATGAAGTTACGCTTTTTACCATGTCCCACCCAAAATGATTCATCTCTCAACTAAACAAAGTTTATGAATAACACATTTGGTCTTAATCATTTATTTTCTTATAATATTGTATCTATGTTGTTAAATCATTACATTCAATATCTCAAGGCATTTTAATAAATCACCATCTGTTAATCTGTTGCTTTCCATTATAATGGTGAAAAATGTTAACATTTTGAATTTATTAGTGCCATTTGAATATTTACATTACATATGTACTTAGCATTCATGTCTACTTATTCAAATCTTAATTTTTTGGGGAAAATTTTCAACTTTATTACCTTTAGAATGACAATCAAAAACTTGTGTTTTTCTACTGCTCTGAATGACCATCCATTTTATATATATATACATATATATATATATTTGGTTTAATCTCTATCTTTATCTAATTGTTGCATCTTTATTGATGCTATTATTTTCAACATAAGTATGAGTTCTGTGAGTATAAATCCTATGTGTTATATCTTGCCTATCCTATTCCTCATTCTGCAGTCTGTGCAAGGATTATTTTTTCTAAAAACTCACCATAATATAATCAAATTGAGAAATTAAAAATCTTTCTGAAACATTAGAGTTGCTATGCTGAGATTGGAAGTGAATACACAAGGCCTACAAATATTTAAAATGATAAAGAGAGCATATTGGACTATATCTTTTTGTTAGTAATAATAATGACTACCATATCTCAATGTTAATACCCCCCCCCACTGTTGCAATGTAAATTTTCTTTCCTGTGTACATTATACAAGCTAATAATATATTTTCCCTTAGGTTGTAGTCTTTCATACAAATGCAAAAATATGCCTTTTTGGTTATAGGATTCTGAGTTGTTGACTTTTATAATCTGGGTACCCCCAAGGTTCCAAATACAGTAAAGAAGGTATTTCTCAGATCCTCTCACAAAAATATGGGTTGTTAAATATTTTATGTCAAGCAAAAATAAGGCACAACTTTTTTTTTTTAAATCTTATCTATCTTCTTCCCTCCTTTTGAATGTGAGTGTAGTACTGTCCTCAGGGTCAGAATGATTTTAATTCAGCTTTACTTTTCCTGGATGAATGACAGTCTACTTTTATACTGCTATATCTGTTACTTTTTTCCCCCATTTTTTCTTAACCACTAAAAAAGTGACATGAAACATGTTTTAACAATTACTGAAACAAAAACCAAAACAAAATAAAAACCCCAAAAACTTCCAGGTACGGACATGAAGAAATTCCTTCTGTATATAAATAAGAGCATGTTTTCTTCTCAAATGATGTTACTTCTGAAAAAAAAAACCTGTAAAAAATATATAACAGTACAAAGAAACAAATATATACTACTCAGTTAAACATAGAAATTTAGAGATTGCCAAAGCAAATGAGTTATTTGAACTGTTGAAGGTATTGAATCCTCAAATGATAAATATGTGTCAGAGTGACCATATTTCTGTAATACTGTATTGATATGTAAATTAGATGATCAACATGATAATGTTTTTAGTAATTCAGACCTCCTATTTATGTAAATTATTTGACTTTCAAGAAAGAAAAGCACAACATATTGTCATAAATAAGCATCATTTTCTAGCTGGAAAGTAATAAAGTCATTACCAACAATTACTGAATTTGAGGCAAACTTAATATTTTAATGGAAAAAATATACTACCTAAATTTATTTCATTGCTATTAACTTTATTGTTTGTTTTAGGTAGACAAAATCCCATATCAGTAATATCACCAAAGAGCAAACTGTTGACAGATAACCAAGGAGGGCTGCACTTGTCTTTTGAGTCAGCCAAGACTTTCTTGAGTAGAATATAATTGAGTTGTGACTTGAAGGATGAGTAGAAGCAAACAATTGGAAAGGAAGGTATTTCATGTTGATGAAAGCTCATGGCATTTAAGAAATTACTAGCAAATCATTGTGAATGGAGGATAGACTTCCTAGGAAAGACAGATTAGAATTAATTTATGAAGAAATCCTAGATGCCATACTAAACAGGGAGTGTCAAATTTTTCCATTTTTACATTTTGTTTTTATTTAAAAATAAACAGATCAGTATGTTATAAGGATTCATCTTTAAGAGAGTTAGCTTTGGCAGCCTTAAGAAAAATAGAAATTGGGAGTAATAGGGTTCTTAGTTATAGGCATAGTTCAAATACTCCATAAATACTCAGAGAAAGAAGACTGAAAGTGGTTTTTAGAATTTTAATGTGATATAGGCTATAAAAATATTTATATTCCCACACACATATAACTAAGACAAAAGTCTCATAAAACTTCTTCATCTTACTATAATTGATGTGATCTAATATTTTTTCCACTTCATTTTCATTTTTAAAAGATAATGCAATTAGACCCAATGAATTGATTTCACAGCCAAATAATGGTTAATGGTTATAATCCACATTTTAAAAAATACTAGCAAAGTGATGATGACGTTTTAAAGTCAAACATGAATGGCAAGAAAGGAAGATTTCTAAGTAGAAGGAGCATAATAGTAGTAATATTCATTGAGTACTCATTAGTTGCCAAGCTCATTTCATAAATTATCTTATTAAACTTATAAAATCCCTACAAGATAGTTGAAAGTTGTATCCAATTTACAGATGAAGGACAAAGACAGAAAAATAAGTAACTTCTTAGGAATTATAGAATGAAATGCTAGAGCAGAAATTCAAATTTAGGTTGCCTCAGTATGTGTTTTATAATTAAATTGAACTGTTGCTAAAATGTAATTGAAATAGGCATGGGAGATAAGAGTAGTAATAAACAGATAAAAATAAATGATCTGGATATAAGATTTACAAAATTAATATTTTGAAAATATATAATAGAATATTGGATGTATTTAAGTATGAACTGAATGAATAGTCATAAAGTCCAACAAACTCTTAGTGTAGATTTAGAAAATGTGGAAAGTTTGAACTTTTCCTTAGTAAAGTAGTTAGGTGTAGACCTAAGTATCTTTTTAAAATGCTAAATATAATATTTATTTAACAAAGTCATACACACATGCAAACATTTTTTAAAGAAGTATAAACATTATATTAGAAAGGTGAAGGGTTGAAATATCTCTATAAATGAATTATTTAAAATCAGTAGTTCTTGGTAGGCTTTTCACAAAGATTTTAAATGAACTAGTCACAAATGCTTTTAACTCCGAGCAGTCAATTCAAGAGGAAACAAAAATTGCTAATATATAAAATTACCCAAAATAGTTAACATGTAATTCTTGGGAAGAAGTCATTTCAACACTAGTTTATTTTCTTTTCATTAAAATTGATTTATTTCCGTCCTCCCCCACCACCCAAAATATGTTGTTGTTTTAGGTTGTTAATGTCTTATTTTAAGACACTATTAAGTTTAGCATAACAGAGTGCACTAATATTTACTTGAGTGATTGTTAGTTCATTCAGTTACAACATTAGTAATTTAGACCCAGTACTCATTCTGAATCCTAATTTACTACATATCAACAAACCATAAAGAAAACATGAAAGAATGTCATTTATAATGGTTAATAATAGCAGTAATACCTCGCTATGTTAGGTTGCATTCAGCTCATGATAGATCTTTCTAACATTTCTTGTACTGGTGATGTAAAAATGGTAACATCCTTCAAGGTCCAACTTAGATTTCATATCTCCTATAAAACATCTCCTGGGTATTTCAAACCTTTTCTAACAAACCCCTGCACATTTCTGCTTATAAAAGTAAAGTAAACCATATGTTCTTTTTGTGTGCCCGGTAATACTTAACACAAATATGATCATACAGTAAGTACTGTCTGCATTTGTTTAAACTACTTAACATTCATAGTTAATCATGCAATTCGTTATAATGTTGACCTACTAGATAAAATTTTTCAGGATTTTGGGCATTCCTGTCTAGGATGTTCATTTGTCTTTCTACTAAATTGAAAATGAAACATGTTAGGGTGCCTGGGTAGCTCAGTCAGTTAAGCATCCAACTTCAGCTCAGGTCATGATCCTACAGATTGTGAGTTCGAGCCCTGTATCAGGCTCTGTGCTGACAGCTCAGAGCCTGGAGCCTGCTTCAGATTCTGTCTCCCTCTCTCTCTCCCCCCTCTCCTGCTCACACTCTGTCTCTCTCCCTCTCAAAAATAAATAAACATTAAAAGGAAGGAAGGAAGGAAGGAAGGAAGGAAGGAAGGAAGGAAGGAAGGAAGGAAGGAAGGAAGGAAGGAAGGAAGGAAGGAAATGAAATATGTTAATCCAGTACCCCATATAGTGCACCCTCTTTCTATTGAAATATCAAGGAGGATAAGATAGCATTCAAAATACTGCATGGAGCAAAGGGAGGAAGTAGGTGTCTTTGAAAGTAGGTTTTTATTCTGAACTAATGGAGTCTCTGCTGTATAATAAGGAATCTCTCTCTAGTGACAGGACTAATGTACCCATCCGAATAAACAATGTTTTTCCTTGCCCTAAGAACAGATCAACAGCACCCACCCCCCACCTTATAGACATTTTGTTTCTACAATAGTTTTCCTTCAGGTACAATCAGCCCTTGCTTTCCTGTTTTCCAGCTCAGGAAACAGTTTGTGTCTGAGGTTGTTTCAATTTTGTAACTGGTTTATCCAGTTTTGTGTTTATCTGTTGTTATCTCTTACCTTTTGTGGGAAGAAGGGCTGGGGTGTTTTTTGCAGAAATATCTTCAACATGCCCCTCTTTAAAAGTGAATATGAATTATGAATGTGGTATTTCATTTTACTTTTGAGTAGTGAGATTGAGATGTTTTGCTTCCTTCTACTTGGATGGTAGATCATGGCAAATAATTAAATACTGGGACAAAAAGATAAATGCTGTGGCTGTTCTTAAGTTTCACCTTGGTGATGATTACATATTTTGGCTTGAAGTGTATGTAATCCTGAACATTTAGTGTAAACATAATTGCAAACACAAATAAGAAATCTCTTTTAAAGTTCAACATAAATGTCTTGGGTTTTCTGTTCTCACAGATTATTTATCTATGTTTCTTCCCCCAAAGAATACATAATTAAGAAATAATCATACATTTGACTTCACATCAAAGTACAAGGAAAAGCTAATTAGACAAAAATAAAGTATGGTTGTGTTAAAGACATATACACTAAACAACCCTATAAGAAAGAGTAATTTGTCCAGATAAGATTTTTGTAGACAGCTTACTGCAGCTATGGTTGACTTTAATTCCAGTGAGCCCCGGGTCCTTAAATGTACAGAATTGCTTCTGACAATTAAGGTCTCCAAGACGGCCAACATTTCCAGCTACACGCAGGTTTAGTTTCAAGGGACTGTCTTTACTGAAAATGTCCTTTCTGGCGCTGATTTTATTAATCCCTGTGGGTTTTAAAGAAGGAAGTCACTTTCGATATCAGTTCAACACTTTCAGGTTACCAAAGAGGAAATCTCGAGATAATCGATTCAAATGCTCACAGCCCTTGTTGTGCTTACTGGGTTACCCCAAGGAAGGTTCAGAAAATTAGGTAATTGACTGTGTATAGCCCAGAGGTTTCCCTCTGGGTGATTCAGCATTGGCTTAATGTTTTCATTTATCATACTTGCTTAAAATGGATTTAAGTAGAATTATATACATGTTATGTTTGGTATGGGTATGAAGAATACTATTCTTTCAATTTCTACTTAATAATAACTTCAATATAGAGGATTCATGAAGTCTATTATCAAATACATCTTAATAAAATTTATTCCAGTACAACATAATATGGTGGATATCAAAAAGAGAGCCATATTAAAATGCATAGGTATTATTATTAATAGAACCATATTGGGCTTTCAAAAAACAGCATCTAGTAAGACCCTCTAGGATTAGTTTCAGGCCCATAGCTATTTAACATATTTATTAACAATCTGGATAGAGTGCTGAGAAGCAGATGATTCAAAATGAGAGGAAAGGCAAATACTATGCTTGAAGATTTAAGATTTAATAAAATCTGGAGAGATTAAAAGAATGGGCAAAGGGGTACTAAGTCAGCTTTAGCACATGCATTAGTAAAGGGAGAAGCAAACATTTTAAATTGGAACTTTAAGCAGCCTTCTCTTTCCTGTTAGAGAGATTTGCAATCCTGTGTTCTAGCTGAACAACATTCAATATGTATATAATTAAATTATGTAATCATGCACATTGTTATTTAAGATGCACGCATATACCAGTGCCAAAAAGAGGTGCTAAGCATTCAGATCTAAAACAATGTCAGAATAATTGCCAAAGAAGAACTATGGACAAAAGGCAAATTTTATCATAAAGTGATAAAAAATTCAACAGTTGGATATACAACCAGAGGCATGAACTTAAATCATAAAGCAGGATTAAGCCACAGCGGGGGCACAGTTCTCCTGTTCTCTATAAAAACATACTGACAGTCTGGAAAACATATGTAGAACACCCAAAGAGAAAATAAGTCATAAAATAAATCATATTATGAAAAATTTAAAGAACAAAATGAGAGTGATGAGAATACAGAGATTAAAAAAGAGTAGTTATTAACAAAAAAGGAATTGATCATTACACATGATTGCCAAAACACTCGTTTTAGTTAAAACAAAGAAAATACAGATAGAATTGATGAAGCATTTTTAAATCAGCAAAATCCTAGATTGTACATCATAATACAGATTCATTGCTATGGGCTTCAAGAAGTATTTGTATATAGTGCTTCAGGTAAATTATTTCGCTATCAATTTTCTGATCTTTTATCATGTTTTGTTAACTACTACTTAGGTTGTTTAAGTAAACTCACTGTAGGAGTTTTAATTTTGAAATGTCCTCATAAGAATTCCACTTATTGGGGCGTCTGGGTGTCTCAGTCGGTTAAGCGTCCGACTTCGGCTCAGGTCATGATCTCATGGTTCGTGGGTTTGAGCCCCGCATCGGACTCCGTGCTGACAACTAGCTCAGAGCCTGGAGCCTGTTTCGGATTCTGTGTCTCCCTCTCTCTCTGACCCTCCCCTGTTCATGCTATCTCAGAAATTAAAAAAAAAAAAAAAAAAAAACACATTAAAAAAAGAATTCCACTTATTATATATTATTTAGATATTTTTTCATTATTTATCTATAAATGCACATGATTTCATCTTATCAAAGAGATCTGAGAAAAAGAACAGTGAAGGCTGGGTTAGGAAAACAAGGACATTCATTATCAAGTCATAGAAATATCAGCAAAGATTATTTTCACATATATGATGATATAAACAGCGAAAATGCAGACCCAACTTTCAGAAGAAAAGTAAGTTGCTATATAATAATGTCTAATGGAAGTATTTAAAATTAGCTAGATGTTAGAGATTGTATACATATGCATTGAGAATATTCAGCGCTAATTAGGCATAGAGAATATTAGGGAGTGATTAGGAAGTTAATGCGAGGTATCAATTATTTTAACAAAATTAAGAGGGATATAACTCCATTGCATATAAATTGGGATTTCTAGTCTGGAAAAAACTTGGTATGTGTGCACATATTAAGAGGTGATTATATTTAAAAATCATATTATTTTTCTAACCATATTTTTCTTGTTCTCTATTCAACATCTGAAGAAAACCAGAGGGAATAGAATATGGTGTTTAAATGTTTGTTGATTTTAAAGTAACAGCTATTTTAAAAAGGATTGCTATGATCAGAAAACGCAATACCATTTAATTGTGTTCTTTAAGATTTAAAAGCCTAATTTGTACACAAATGGAACACATTGACCTTAGAAGATGAAACACGTAAAGAAGGAACAGAGACATCATAAAACAGAAAGATGTGGGAATTAAAAAAGAGGCTCCATTTCATGTCAGAGCTATGTTAACAGTCTCCAGTTAACTGGATTAGTGGTGTTGAGTGATGCTTCTATGGAAAGGCTTTGATAAACCTGAGAGAAGGATAAGTGAAATCTAGTGAGTTGTCTATGATTGAAAAATTAGAGGTAAAGGGAAGCATTTTCAGTTGGGAATTAACTTAATAGGTAAAAATTTAAGTGAAATATGTTTACAAAGTTATACTGGCTTACTGTCTGACACTATGAATAGAGACACATAACATGCAGGACAATTTCTGTCATGTCACATCCATTCTCCAAGAAATTATCTTATATAACAATTACAGTTTTTAAGACTTACCTTGAAAGCTGTAATTTTTACTTATCTCGTCCAGAAGGTATTTTCCTCTCAGACTGTGACAATTGCCTTTCCCTGAAACCTAATCCTTTATACTTTTTCAGTCAGAATGTACTCTTTTCTCATTACTATTTTTTCTCCTTTTCTAGTTGCTAATTAGCATAACTGTATCAATGAATAATTAGTTTGAAATTACCCTTTAAATTTATTCTACCTAAGATATTACCCACCTATTAAATTGGTGACAAATCTCATTATTAAGCAAGCAAGATTATGATTCTTAAAATATCATTCAAATGAAACAAAAATGTTTTATTATTAAAATCTATTTTTTTCTAAGAGATTAATTTAGTGACATTTTCTGATCTCAGATTACCCTTGGTTACTATTCAACAAAATAGTACAAGGCTTTAATGTTTTTTTTATTGCTTAAATAAATAACAAACATTATTATGCATAGTATTATGCATTCTAAGTGAAAATTGCTTTTAAAATAGATACGTATATTTTATATACATGTTTTTAATTTTCAGGAAGACACTTTAGGAAAATTAAGGCCCTATATAATTATATTGCTCTGGCAATGATACTGGATTTCTCAAAATTCTAAATATACAAAAACTGAATGATAATAAAAAAATATTTATTGAATAGCTTTTATATGTATAAGGTTGTAACATTATGTATTATTTAAAATTAAATGTTAGAATGATAAGACCTGTGTATGTTAAATATAATGGGATTTTCAGATATATAGTAATAAATGGTATTAAAAACACCATTAACAAAACAAAGACAATAAAATTTGCGTTTTAGATACACACTGTTTTTTTAGATTTTTAATTGACATTTATGCTTATCTTAAGCATTAAATTATTTGTAATCTTTTCCATAAGTAATTTTGGTGACTGACACTTTTCTGTATTCCTTTATAAGATTAATATGACTTTTAAAATACAATGCCTGGAATTTCTGATCCAGAGGCAAAAAGACACTTTATTTAGCTTAGCTTTAGTGATTTGCATAAAATATAAATAAAAAAGTATAACTGAAGTTAAATTATTACCACCCCCTTTACCACAAACACGTAAAGCTGATCTGACTAGTTAAAGGAGATGGACAATGGCAAAGACATTACTCACTGCTTATTCTTTTTTAAACCCCTTCTGTTTATACATTATTTATTAAAATTTAATAGCTTTACTATGTGGATTGCTATTTTGTACTATACTTTTCTCAAATATTGGCTTTTTGAGAGTTGATTTTTTTAGTATCAATAGAGTTTAAATGTAGTATAGACTGATATCCCATTATATTTTTTAAAGTAACACAAGAAGTTTCTTGATCATAGCTATCAAGTTAGTATAGGGACACTACATCCAGTGGAAGTGGAATATTCTATATTTCTCAAAAACTGGATAAAACTCAACAAATGTAAGGTAGAGAGAGGGAAAAAGAGCTTTTTCTTCCCTAATAGTGAAAAAAAATCAGTGAAAATCTATTCATCCACTTCTATTTCTGATACTTGAAAAAGTTTAATGTTGTAGGACAATGTTTGAAGATATTTGAAATGCAAAATTTACTCAACGAGACTTACTCCCCAAGGTCATGTGTCTTGCAGCTTTGCAAGATGCTGTTTTTGGCACATAGGAACCGGGGCTCTGGTACCAGCGCCTCATTAGCTTCCTCCACAAAGGGATGAATGCCCTTTCAGAAGAATTAAATGAAAAGTCAGATAAAACTAGGGCAGAAATTGCTGCCATGGATACCAAAGCTGGACTCAGTACTATACTTGCATATCTGAACAAGTTGTTGTACAAAACTGCAGGAAGAACAAGGTGGGGGGAAGAAAGGAAGTGCTGCTGCCAAAGAAAAGTATTCCAAGGACATAGCAGTAAGCACGACCCTGGTTTAATTTAGCTCTTTCCCAGTCAAAGTCACCCTCACACCATTAGCATGAAGATACTGGTAATGAGGGAGGCTGAGGGTGGGGGCGCTGGGAGCGCATCAGAATCATCTTGAGACAATCGATAGTAATTTTTACAATATTTAAATAAGGACAAAAATCAATACACCATAGAGAGATATTCAAGCTCCCATGTAGCTAAAAGAATGGGAATGACAAAACTGATAAAAATTAAATTCAAACTGTCAGATTTAAAAGATGAAGATAAAGGAGTAAAGGTTTTGCT
Source organism: Hyaena hyaena (assembly GCF_003009895.1). Taxonomy (NCBI): domain Eukaryota; kingdom Metazoa; phylum Chordata; class Mammalia; order Carnivora; family Hyaenidae; genus Hyaena; species Hyaena hyaena. The sequence goes on along the minus strand of NW_024081802.1, from coordinate 488,714 downwards.
AGCAAAAGGAGAGAGATAAATTCAAGTAATATAGTGTCCTCCTTCCATGCAAGCAAGCCCTTCTCAAACAAGAAAAGAGGACAACAGATGCTTACAAAACAAAACAACCAAAAACGTTATTGGATGGAATGAAATAAACTTCATTCCATAAGTTTCATATGTTTTATGATGAAACTTATGTAACAGAACACTTTTTCAAACCTAAACCATTACTACCATTTCAGGTTTTCTGAGTCAGTTTAAAAAAGGACTGAAATGTCATGTAAAAAGGTAAAAACAAATTGAATGAAAATAGTGTAATAAAAAGCTACTTTCATGGAATTTTACTGGAAGTTGCATATTGCTTAGCATTTTGCTATTTCATTCATTGAAGTAGCTATTGCATGCATTCGATGTGGCCATTAGGAGATCAAAATTTATAACATTTGAACTGTCATGTATATTTCCTAAAAACATTAAGTCATCAAGAAATCTGCTTGACAGAATTACAGGAAACTTATGGAATGGAAATCAGATAGAAATATAAGCTCGTTACAGTGGGATAAAGGAAATATAGGGAATTATAGAGAAAATCTCACAAATTTTAGATAATAAATCTGGTGTTTCTAGACAACCTATGCTTAAAAAGTGACAGTGAGCTGTGTTTTGATTAGATAAATATGTTTTCCAGGCAGCCAAGTGTGGAATGGCATTCTAGAGGCTATGTAATAGCCAAGTCTTTGAGGTGGGAAACAGCCATAGTGAATTTAGAAAACTGCAGACAGTATATTATAGCTGTAATATAAATTGGGGGAGCTTTAATAATAGCATGGAAGTAGGGTTTAATTTACCTATAAATATAATCATCTCTGCCTTCTGAGACATGAACTAATTAAACATAATATCTAAGGAAAAATACTACACAAAAGCATAATTTCTTTGGTGCACCTATCTAATGCATTTGCAATTCTTAAACTACTACTAAATAAAAGTTCTAGGTCTGTGTGGTTCAGTATAAAAGCTACCAGCCACATGTAGCTATTTAAATTTAAATTAAAGATTCAGTTCCTCAGTTGCACTAGCTACAAGTGCTCACTGGATCAATAGCTACAAATACTAATAGCTACCTTATTAGATCATGCAGATGTGGAGCATTTCCATCATCTGACAACTTCCTCTTGGATAGGGCTGTTCTGGGGCACCACTGTTGGAGAGAACAGAAAGAGGTCAGTTAAGTGAGAAATAAAGCAGAGAATGTCTTCATGAGTAAGGTGATGGAGAATATCTCACGACACACTTAGGCCTTGAAACATTTTCTTCTGGACCATAAGGAGACACACAAAAAGTCAAAGTAGAGAACCATAATAAAAGGATTTGTGTATGAGAAAACAAAAAAAAAGAAAAAGAAAAAGAAAAAAGAGGTTATAATATATTGAACTTCTATATATGTTAGCCATTGTGCCCTTGTGCTAGCATCTAGACCTAGTCTTTGGCCATTCGCCAACCCTTATCTTTGTGATACAGCTTTTCAAAACTACTTTCCAGCCCATAACAGGAGCACACACTCTTACACTACTGACATAAAATTTCTCCATTTCTCTTCAACTTTTAGCAGAAATTTGAGAATCAACTGCCATAAATGCAAAAGAGGAAAGAGCAAAAACAGAAAATTTCAAGGAAGAGAGACAGTCACAAATGACAGAAAAGATTTAAGTATTATAATTAAAAACCAATTGAATTTAGCTAGTAAATATTCACCATCAACATTTCCAGAACACTTTGAGGGATGTGGCAGTGCCAATGCAGTGAGTTGATGACTCTGACTTTGTAGTGTTCACTTTTGTACATTTTTTAACCTCAGAATGGGGTTTTGGTACATATTAGGGATATAACACACACACACATATACACACACACACACACACACACACAAATTGAAAAGGGTAAGAAAAGTAAACTGATAATGCTTAAATGTAAATTCTCTTCTTTTGTAAGAGTACATATTTTAATATCTATTTGAAAATAGTATATGGTGATCCTTTTAAATTATATATTTCATTTTGATAAGCCATTTTTAACATTCTTAACAAATATTGTGTGTGTTATTCTCTGAGAGAGTGAAAATATATGTGAAAAGAATTAAGAAAAACTGAAAGAAAAAAATAAAAGAATAAGTTTCAAAAAATGTAATTTCAGCCCAATAAATCCTTCATTGTTTTTATTGTCTTCTTTGAGTGTCTCAGGAGAAAACAGGAAAAGTCAGTGATAATACACAGAATTATACACACAAATTTTGTCTGTTTCCCTCCTACTTTGTTTTATGCACCTCTTTGGACTCACTCTACTTAAGATTGAGGGAAAACCCAAGCTTTGTTCACTGTCTTCAGTTGCCACCATTCACATTTTGTAGAAAACTCATGCTATCTTTTAGAAGCCCCTTCATACATAATACTAAAACTTTATCATGACCATCATCACCCAGAGGTCCTTCCATTTTTCAGGTTTGAGGAGTGTCCGAAGGGGAAAAACACATAGATCTAAGTATAGATGTGGTGTAAATGTAGATATGCACAGACACAGATATCTCCCATCTTGCAGTGCTTCCTCTGCAAGTTCAAGAAAACTTCCCATCTCTCAGGCATTTTTGGTTCTTCAACATAGATTTTAAAAACTGTGTACTCAGCCAGACAGAGAATGTAAATTTAAGACTGTTTTATGTGGCATAGGTCACATTAGAATTTATATCTATTTATTCTTATCTCCTGAGAAAAAAACATTTTAAAAACTTTACCATAACAAGTTATTTAACTATCATATATTACATTATTTTTTTCTGTTAAAAATAAGCCAAACAGATTTTATAGAGGTATTTTGTTTTTCTGGGGAAAATCTGAATAACTACCTTAATAAACCAATTCCACCACTATCTTTTCATTATTATTACTTTGACAACACAGATTCTTTTTGATCCGATGCCATAAATCTGCATTGACACTAGGTAACCTGCAAAGACCAAAAGTCTTAAGAACAGCAACTTGTCACTTTCAATTTGATATTATATGGAGCAGTATCTCAAGCTCTTGCTGATGAAAAGTAAATTGCCCAGCAACATTGATTTCTTAGATTATGAAAATTGAAAGATAGGATGGCATTGTTCTTAGTTTTACATAGTAGTGGCTTAAGGTGAGATAACTGTGGCAAAATTACTTCTTACACTATTACTCTTATCTATAAAGAAACACAATGCTCAAATTGATGATGCAGGGTTTTTTTTTTCCTCTTGTGAACAAAAAAGGAACTCATTTAAAAAATAAACTCCTGCGGTGCCTGGATGGCTCAGTCGGTCAAGCATCCGATGGTGTCTCAGCTCATGATCTCACAGTCCACGGGTTCCAGCCGCACATCAGGGTCTCTGCTGTCAGCACAGAGCCTACTTCAGATCCTCTATCTGAATAAATGAATAAACATTTAAAAACATTAAAAAATGTACTGTTTATATGGCTTAGTTTAACCAAAACTGTTCCCTGTGAATAGGATTTATTTTACAATTTTATTTTGGTTTGCTACCAAAAAGAAAAACATAAAAGTAATTTTTCATATATCCCAGCTATTTCAGGCTTGTGATCATGTTGATGTATCTACCAGAGATAACTAATTTATTCATTTATGTTTATTCAGTGACTATTTTTGAGCAATCACTATGTGCTAAGACCTGTGTTTTTGTCACCTATAAAATCTGTGACATCTTGAAGCTCATAAGCTAGTGGCAGAGATAAACATAAAACAAAATATACCAATACATGTATTTGTATATTGTGAAGAGCAATAGGGGTGGGTCAAATTTGATTGGATTATTAAATGCCTCTTTTTAGAAATAATAATTAACTGAAATCTGTAAGATTTGTAGGAATTAGCTAGGAAAAATGGACAGAGGCATATTTTCAGGTAGTTATAAGGCATTATAATCATGGTTAAAAACATTTAGGATAAAAACATTTCCAGGTGAAGAAAAGTCACTAAGAAATATTGGACATTTGAAAAACTTGATGATATATATTTTTAAAAGATTATTCTGAATACTTAAGGAATGGATTGCATGGCATCTAGGGCTGGGGAGAAGTAGAGAAAGACTTTAGTTCAAAGATTATTTACATAACCCAAACAAAAAAGGTTATGGAAGCAGAAATGGTAACAAGTTGAGGAATCTAATTCATATACTGTGTTCATGGTGAGCATGAGTTGACAGTGAGTAGAAAGGAAGAAGACAAAGTTGTCAATATTGGCTTCCAGGTTTTAGAATTGAGAAATTATCTGGTTGAATAGGAACATCCTTTACTAAAATGAAAGACAAGGGAAATAAATGTATTTTTTCATTCTATATCAGGATACTTTTTACCATGATTGAGATGTCAGCAAGATACCAAGTGGGGATACTCATTGAACATTTAGATATATATATATAGGCCTAGAGCTAAAGTAAGGCAGCTGAACTTTTGAATAATATTTATAAGATGTGTGTAAGGCTTTTGAGTTCATGAGAATAAAAGGCATTCCAAAAAATATAGAATTATAAGTGAGGAGCACAGAGAGAGATGAATTTCAAAATTAAAAAGACACAACAAAAAGTAATAATTAATAAAGGCATGTTAGTGTAAGATGCCAGAAAGTATGAGGAACGGAAAGTGGAATCATAGAAGTTTTCTAAGTTATTCCCCAGAAAGGAGGGCCAAATATGTGGAATGTTGTTGAGAGATCGAGGATAGTATGAATGCCATCCTTTGTGTTTGGTAATACATATACCACGGTCCCAGTAAACAAGTTTGGTTAGTTGGAGAATTGGGACTTTAAATAACATTACCATGGATGTTTCCAACAACATGCAAGATAGACAGTGTTCTCTCCATTCTGCAGTTCAGAATACTGAGGCAAAGGCTTACTTGCTCATGTCAATAACTAATATTTAGGTGAAATGGCATTGGAAGGCAAATGTAGTAGACATAAAAATTTAGGCTTACAAGCACTAGACAATATACTTTTCTACGCTGCCAGGTTGTGTCCCATTATTTACACACTTAAAATGAAACTTCAGTTTTGAGAACTAAGTGACTGAAAGTATTGTTGCAGATTACTTTTAGCCTTTGCACGTTCCTGCTATTGCTATTTTTTTTTTTTTTTGGCTGTATCTTTTGAAGGATGTGTCCTTATTATAGTCTGTGGCTATTATTGAAAATTCAGCTAAATCACCACCTTTCTTACTGTAACTGTTACTTTTGTCCTCTTCTGTGATTAGTGTCTTCATTTCATCCTCACACAGCATCTGATACATATCTCTATGATTAAAGTCATCATCAATATGTAATATCTAGTTCATTTGCCTGCCTTGCCCACCAGTGTGTATCTTCTTATGGTCAGAGACTAGATCTTATTTACATTATATTTTCACTATCTTTTGAATTACCTCACATGGAATGAATGTCAACAAATGAATGTGTGCATCATGCTCCCCAAATTTACTTTTAGGAATTTTAGTATTCATTCAACTCATTGCCTGCCTTCTCTATATTCATTTGTTTATCCTGGTTCCAAGCAGAAACTATTAAAAACAAGTTAATGTAACCTGATTTTCTTCATATCATTTAAGGTATTGGGAGAAGAAGAATACTTAAAAGGAAGGCAAAATTGAACACAACTATATGTGGCATTACATTGACATGATTTATATTTGTATTCCAGGTGTGATTTTTAGAATATAGTGATATTTGCCAATCTTTTTACTTGCCTTATGTTGAGAAACACAAGAGAAGTAAAATGAGATTGTTCCCCTCCTTGTACCAGAAGATACATTTCTTCATGCTTTTTCTTGTCTTTTTATTAGTTTCATTACATTTTCTTTTTTGGAAGGAGGGAAGGTTCAGTATTGAAATGTGCCAATATTGAAAACAAGATAGAAAATGGTAAATAAAAGTATATTACCTTTATAGTTTTAAGTTGTCTATAGTTTAAAACTGCAAAAAAGTAGCAGTTTTAAAGTAGCAGTCATAAGAGTTAAAAATTGTTTTGACTACACAGTTCACAAAGATTTACTAGAATGACGGTTTAGTAATTGCTTTCCCCATTCCTTCCTTACCACATTCCCTCTGTGGGAGCTTTATAAATTCTTTTAGAATCATTTAAAAATATTAATCTGAAAAAATACTAGTCAGATAAACAACTGGTCAGTTTAGAATAACAGTTGGCTTCTTTCATTTATTGTTTTATACAACGTATTTATTTATTACCTCATGGCAGAGGTCATGCTTTCTTATAGTTTCATAACTGCCCAGATTTTATCTCACTGTCGAAAATAGCTGTAAGTTTTGGGAAAATGTGATTTAGTTTTTAAATGTATCAACATATGTAATCTTGAAGTCTATGTTAAAAATGACACACAATTCTGAAAATTTATGCTCAGGAATTTATGTGCTACATAAAAGATTTATCTAATATGTATTGAGGCAGGAAGTGTGAGTTTTAATTCCAATTCCAGTGCCAACCTATTTATGACTTTAGGATAAAATGAGTAATTTTCATAGAATTCAATTTCCTTTCTTCCCTTTTTTAATGATGGAATTAAAAAATATCTTCAAATATTCTGCAGCTGTAAGGTAGCACCAGTCTATGTTTGGAGGAGAGGTTGTCTTGTATGTGGTCACTATAAGTTTTCCCAGATTTTACAGTACAAAGCAATTTCATTGGATTTCTATTTTATAGTGTGGTAATTACTTTCTTACCTAAATGCATACTTAAAGACTCCAGTTAAAAATAACATAATGTTGGGGCTCATGGATGGTTCAGTCAGTTGAGTGTCCAACTCTTGACTTCCGCTCAGGTCCCAGGATCTCATGGTTTTGTGAGTTCCAGTCCCACATCGGTCTCTGAGTTTATGGCACAGAGCATTCTTGGGATGTTCTCTCTCCTTCTCTCTGCACTCAGTGCCCCTTCCCTACTTGCACTGTCTCTGTCTTTCTCAAATAAAATAAAATAAAATAGCACTTTAAAAAAATAACATAATGTTAATTGATGTGTGTTTGGGCAAGTAGAAAGCAGGGTTAGTTAATGACACATTTTTGTGTCTCTGGTCTGTCGAATGTGAAGCATACGATGAATGATCTCTTTTGCACCAAAGCTGCATCCACAAGGTAATTGGAACAGTTATTTTTACTTCTATATTTTTCAATGTACTGTATACCACACACCTTTATTCAAGTATCTATACTTCTTAAAATAAGAACTGTATGATTTAAATGCACAGTTCTTTAGACCTAGAGCATAAAGCTTAAATTAAACAACGAAAGTTTGAGGTTATTCAGAAAGGATACATCTTTGTTTTAGCATGGATCAATAAATTTTTTAAGTTAATTAAAATCTGACCTCTGTCATTGTACAGAATAGAATCTGGAGTCTTCTATTGGCTTAGACTTGACACTTTCCTGTGTCAATTTGCAGGCAGTCTGGAGCCACATTTATTAGTACAAATAATGCAAAATGAGAAAAAATATGAAGCAAAATGAGAAAAATTATGAAGCAAAGAAGTGCAAATAACTATGGAGAAGGGGATGGATTTTAGACCTGACTGAAGAAAATGATTAAGTATATCTGGATACTTTAGAGACTATGTGTATGTATCTGCACATACGTGTGTGTGTCTGTGTGTGTAATTTTTGAGGCTCTGGTTAAACGTATGACTATAGCCCAAGAGTATTTTAGTCTTACATGGAAAGTATGGCCATCATCTGCCAAAAACTATGAAAAATAAGATTAATCAAGAAAAGGACAATGTGCTTCTTTACCCTAATGGATAATTAGGTTTCTTCAAAATGATGTATACCAAAATTTAAGAGTGAATGAAATTAGCAATTCATGAGAGATATATATTACAATATATTGATTATTTATTTATTATTGTTTTCAGTAAATCTGCACTGTGATTTCTATAATAACTTACAAATTATGATATGAAATGTGTTTGGACATGTGAATTACGGACTGTCAAATGTGTTGCTAAGTATGAAGCAATTTCCCTGTAAATAATTTGTCTGTATATAAATATACTGGAAGAGGCTAAGAAATTTAGTGAGTGATAAAAAAAAGCTTATTTCAAATAAATATAGTTGTATTGAATATCCACAATGCACAAGGTGCTCTGCTCTCCACTGTGGGCAGGATTTCTTTTACTCTTGATTGAACTAGAGATGCCTTTCACTTTCAGTTGTGAAGGCAACTTAAAAATGTACATTTGTGTTTAATTTTTCCTTCTGAGTATAGAAAGATAAACACAGTAAAGCAACATTTAACCACTTATAATTTCAAAAGTAATGTGTGTTTATTGAAGAAAAAATATAAAAAGAAAAAAAAATTTAATTATTTACAATCTCAATATGCATAGACAAAAACTATTAATAATTGGTATATGTGTTCAAGACATAAATAAATACAGGTTGGTGCCATATAAACACATTTACACACATAGTACAAAGCTGTGATCATCTAAAACATGCTATTTATAATTTGTTTTTCTATAATTGCTAACAGTCTTGTGTGAAGGTTGTTTTATGGGTTAACCTGACTGAGCAGAAAGGTGCCCAGATTAAATATTATTTGTGGCTGTGTCTGTGAGGTTGTATCTAGCTGAAATTAGAGTTTGAATCGGTGAATTTAGTAAACTGCCCTTCCCAATGTGAGTGAAGATCATTCAATCTGTTTAGGGCCTAAATAGGACAAATAGGCAAAGGAAAGAGGAATTCATCCCTTTGACTTCCCGCCTGTCTGCTAGAGCTGAGACAGGTCTTCACCTGTCCTTGGACTGGGATTTATACCATTGGCTCCTCTGATTCTCAGACTTTTGGACTTGGACTGAAATTACAACACTGGCTTCCTAGGTCTCCAGATGGCAGATTGTGGGATTTCTCAGCCTCCATAATCATGTAAGCCAATTCCTCACAATAAATCTCTCTCTTTCCCTCCCCCTCTATCTCTCTCTCTCCTACTGGTTTTGTTTTTCTAGAGAACCTTAATACACCTTTTAGTGTAAAAAAAAAAAAAACTGCTTTTATAAAACTATTATAGACCTACCATAATTTTATTTTTTATATTCCACTCCAAATGCATATATTGTCTCCTTGCAGTTAAATTTTTGTGAATAACAAGTGTTTATAATACTTTACCTTATTTAGGATCATTTCTTGTCAGTTGTTTTTTGGTATGTGTTGCCAAGTTATCCTCCATGATTACAGTAACATTGTAAAAGAAATTCATTGCAATTTATGCAAAACCAGTCTCTATGTTGTAATTCTAAGAGTCAGAATCACTATGTTGCAATATGATTCTCTTTCATTGAATTTTTCATTGTCTGCCTGTCAAAATCAGAATTATTCCCAAGCTCACCAGGAGTTGAAAAAATAATCCCTTGCTTCCACTTTGCTTAAACTTTGAATATCAGGAATGAGGGCTTCTTATTCTCTTTTCTGACAATATTTTAGATTCTTTCTGGTAACACACAGAGACGATATCTCACCCATAATTTATGCCTTTGAGCCCCTACTTCTTCCCAGGAGCTGACCAGAGACTGAGGGTTGAATGGAACCTATATCCTTGTGTTCTCCCAGACTTAGTTCATGCACATGGGGACATTCACAAATGTTTCTGGTTGAATACATCAACACTGTGGAAATGACGGCCTCTGCCCAGAGAGAGAACACTGAGATTGTTAAGAAAAATTTGAATGAGGAGAGTCAATGTTTATGTTTATTACAAAGCTCAAAAGAACATCAAATGGAATACCAGCGGGACATATGCTATAGCAGAAAGGGCATCAGTACAGGTCTGTATTATTATGAAATAAACAAAAGACAGTTTTATTCACACACACACACACACACACACACACACACACATACAAGCTTATGAAACAGACTTTACACAACTGACCAAAAATAAAAAAATGGAAGTCTAAATGTTTATAAGGCAGATATATTCAATCTCCCTGAGGCATTTGCTCCCTACTCACCCTGCACACTCTGGAAGACAAGGACTTCAGATAGGTTGAATTGGAGAGCAGAGCTTGGGCTGGATAAAAGTGAGTAACTTGTATTGTCAAAGTGAATTTTACTGTGCAGTTTCACTATATTCAGAAAAATATAGATAGCCAATATACATAGTTTCTATAATCCTAATGTTTCCTAAAGTATTTATAATGTGAATAAGACACAGATGTCTACATGACTAATCAGGGAAACAACATAACAGCAAAAGGACTTATTAGTTATTTTAAGTTTAGGTTGTGAAAGTTTAGAAATTAAAAGAAAAAATACTTTTAGTATTTGCATTTAGTGTTTGCATTTGGTTCCTAAGCAATTTTTAACTTCATTAAGCTTATCGTGGTTAACAGTCCCAGAAAGATATGTTACTTATTCTGATTTGCCTCTGAATAGTTTCTATAAATAAAAGACTATCATGAATAATTTGAAGATACCTATTTAATAGATGATGGTTTTCCAAAATTACTGGAATATATTAGGATAAATATTTTTACCTTTATAAATAAGACAGTTCTAATAAATTTCAAAGGCCAGGGTATTAAATTTATTTATTGTAAATATCTATATCTGTATATACATAAACACACATTCATAACTACAATTTAAATAAGCAAAGAATGAATAAGACCCACAAAAGCAGTTTATATCATTCTTCCTAAGAAAGGTTTATGGAACTGTCCTTAAATAGTTTAGAACTACATAAACCTTAGCACTTTCTCAGTATTTAAATTAGATTACACATTTATTGTACACTAAATACATGATATTGTAATAAACTTAAATGAGTAAGAGTGAGTTAATTTAGTTGCCATATAATTATCTCAACAAGGAAAACATTAAATGTGCTTTATTGCCCAAATTCATACATTAAACTTGCAGAGAATTTGAACATTTAACTGGTGTTTAACAAAACAACTATAGTGAGTTGATTGGATATCAATTAATTGCCAAAATTAGCATGTTAATTAGTATTTATTTTACTATAGTGGTAGTTATCTAGGAGATTGCTAATTGAAATACTTTAAGGCTTTCTTTTCTAAGAACAGAATTACATTGATAGCCTTGCTTTTTGATAAATTTATATGGGAATAAAATGGGCATACTTTATACAGTAAAACTCAAGCATTTATAAATAAATTAATATTTAATCCCTTTAACTTGTTAAACTTATTTAAATATAAGTGGTAGTAGATTCGATCTCTATTCTTTCTAAGGTAGGATAGTTTTAGTAGTTCAGCTTTCCTCATGTCTACTTAGCAACACTTTAAAAAATGTAGTTAAGTTCAAAAGAGAGTAAAGAGCAATATTTTTTGTCCTTTCTTTGATCCAACTTGGATAACTTGTCCTATGATGCTGGTGCTGATTGGTGACTCCAATTAATCATTATGCTATCTATGTTATCACACAAATTGTTTTCATCTGTGATTAGTAACTACTAATCCCTGTGGGGATAGATGGATGGATGGATGGATGGATGGATGGATGGATGGAGAGATAGAGAGATAGATAGATAGATAGATACATACATACATACATAGATTGTCTAGACACAGTAGAGAAGGAAATAATGGAAATATATATATATAATAAAATTATCACTTGGCCCATTTTGATAGGAACTTTTGAATTTACTATTTTTTTCTAACTCATAACACACTTCTCGGTTTTCAAACTCTATTTTTAAATAAAGCTTCTTTCTCCTTCTGAGTCTTTCCATAGGCCTTTTTATCCAACAAGACTTTTTTCTCTGGCAAGAATGTCTTAGGTTCTATGTAGAGCAAGAAACAAAACAAGCAAACAAATACATACTCTACAGTCACTGTCAGCAATGATAACAAAAATCAGGTGAACAATTGTGGACCCTTCAAGAGACTCAGTCTTTTTCAGGCATCTGACTAGATGGATCTCTAGCAAACTATGTCACTTCCTTTTTTTTTTTTTTTTTTAAATGGGACTAGAAGCTAGAATTTATTATCTTTCGGTTAACATTATTAACATTTTTAAAAGAAAAGTAGAAAAGAGGAGTTCACATATACTGAGTTTCTAATGTATTCCACTAGGTTCCAATAGTTTCCATATTTCACTTTAGCTTCAAATCAGCTCCAGAAGATGTTGAGCTCCTAGGTCCATATCTAGAATCTGCTGAATTTATCCTCTATTTACCTTTCAAAGTCCTCAATCCCATATTGTCTAGGGATTTTAATTACAATCAATGTGAAAGATAGACTGTGATTAGTTTACATCATGTTGATTGCCATTGGAAGTCTAAGGATATGTTTTGAAATTACCAGCCTCACTGGTGGGTTTCCAGTATTCAACAATTTTAACTGTGTGTAGTTGGTCCACTTATGGGACAGGTTTTTTGTTTGAGGAAAAATTCCCAAAAGCCCAGTGAACACCTTTTCCTCTTGCACTTTCTATAATTGTTTGACATATAATAGTTTTACCTTTTTTTTTTTCCATTTCCAAATATCCAAAATGGTCCATAAAGTCAATTCAGATTTTTATAACCCCCCTGTAGTTAAATAATCATGAGTTGAATTTGTTTTTGCATAAAAGAACTCAGATTTATGGTATCTTAGTAGAAAAAAGAAGGAGCTGTTATGTCAACCAAACACTCCTGATCTCAAGAGTAATATTTATATTTATGCCCAATATATGCTGGCTTCCCTGTAAATTGAGAGCTGCCCTGAGATCCCAAGCCCCAGTCTGAGCACATCTGCGCCTCACCCCTGAGGCCATAGTAAGTCATCAACTTAAGTTCAACCTTCCATCAGCTTCCATAGAGTTGTCTCCAGGAGGAGCAGTCTAGGAACTCACACTGCTGCCCTACTGGGTTCTGATGCTCCCACCACAGTTAATGCCCTGATTTCCTACTATCTCACAGCTCTGGAGTATAATGCCATGCCCTTCTATTCTTAAGTGTCCAGAAGTGTGTCTATATGCAAACGCTCACCACTAACTACTTTCCATCCTCTCTTCTGACCCACCATGACACTTCTGGGCCATCATATTCTGCCTCTTATCTACCTCAAAGACAGTGCATACATGAAGCAGGATGACCTCTTACACATCTGTAGTTAGTAGGTACTCAAATCTTTAAATAGAACAAGAAAATTTATCTAAGCCAGCATTGTCTGGAAAAGTAAAAATGATAATGATTGAACAGAATATTATAGACTGCAAAAGACCACAAATAGTGCATTCTACAATCAGGCTGTGATAGAGTGCATCTAATACGATATAAAACCAATCTATAGGCTAAATTTCTTAAACAGACATGTCAATTATGCATCAATACTTTGAATCAAGGGTAAGAGTTTAGAATAACTCACAGAAAACACACATTTAGGCTGTTTATATCACTGAAGGATGATCTTTGTTGTTATTCAGTTAGAATTTGTTTGCTTAGCCAATACGGTATCAATATTTACAGTAACATTAGGTTTAAAGTAAAAAACATTTACCTTCCTAGATTTTAATCATAAGCCTGCTCATTTCATTAATTCTTCTTTAAAATGTAAATACCTCTCAATTGAAGTTGGAACAATAATTTTAAAATTGTATGTAATTTGATGTTTTTAATACACCTTAATCACATTACCTTTATTGTCAGAAATATTTATGATTAGGTTAAAACACATTTCAAACCTTCTGATTAAATATCTCATCTAGATCAGAAAAATGACCTTTTATTGATCAGCAGTTAATTGACTTTTGTCTTTCTATCAAATCAACAACACTGATGACCTTTTGGAGAAAAAGAAAACTGTCAAACATATTCTTGAAGTCCTTGAAAAATACATTGTTTTAAAGTATTCTGTTTTGGTAAAAAGGCAAAGCCCCAGTAAAACTCTACAGATAACAAAAGTGCTGATTTCCTACATATTTCCTCAATTCTTGAACAACATCCTTTTATGTACTTATAGGCAGGCATGTTATATAATTATCCCTTCTTAAAACCTAGAAATTAACAGTTTAGTATGCTCTAAGATCTAAAATTAATTTGCATATCATCAGACAGTTATTACCTATTGGCATTCAGTAAAGTAATTCTTTATTTCTTACTGCTTATCCAGTAATTACAGTGTTAGCAAGACTTTTAAAATTGGATTTTTTTCAATTCTTTATTTTCCAAAAGAAAAAAATATTTTTGAAGAAAATTGTTCACTGGATCTATATTGTCAAAATCTTTGTAGATCATTTTTTGTTCACAGATCATTGACCTAACAAACTGGAGTAATTACCTTCATTGGAGTCCATTAGATGCTATACCTGTGTGATAATGGGTCAATTCAGTTCTCAAAGTGAAGGCACAAATTATCAGTCAGCTTGTAAAAATTAAGTGTATGGTGAGTTGAAGCACATACATCAAGTAAGCATATCAGAAATTCTGTGCGGTCCTTCAAATTCAGTGATGAAGTATTGACTCACTTTCTACTATGCTGGTTTTCCAGTTCTACCTTTACATTTTCATCTTATCCTTCTTATATCTGATAGCACATATTTTTGAACAAACCAGCTAAAGTAAACATTTACTACTCTATTATGAATAAAGGACACTAGCTCCTGAGGTTATTTTATTCATGACTGTGGCCTGAGCTAAGGATATATCCACAGTATCATTAGAAGGCATAATGAATATGGAAATGCATAGTGGAATAGGGTTTGTGTTTCATCCTAAGTGCTGTCAAGAGAACTTTTTAAATATCTTCTGTTTAGCGATAAAGCCAGGTTTCTCCAAGCCCTGAGGATACCTGGATTAGTGAAACAAATTCACATTAAGACACCAGAGCACCCTTTCCTGTTCAGTTTTTATTCATCAAATTATGAGACCTTCTTTTCCCTTCAGATAACCTTTTGGCTGTCAACAAGTTGTTTTGTTTTTATTTTTGTTTTGTTTGTTTGTTTGTTTGTTTTAAGACATGTTGGCTGGTATTCATAACATGCCCTGTCCCTGTATTCATCAGCTTGTGTTCAAATTATCCCTCTTGGGACATTACCCTCAATGATTTCACATTGTTGATATAATAACATTTGTCCTACTGCTGCATTATGTTCCAAAATAAAGCCTCTGAGGTCTCTCTCTCTTTCTCTTTTTTCAATTTATGATTTTTCCTCAGTTTTACTGAGATATGGTTGAAATATAAAATTATATATATTTAAAGTGTACAGCATGATGATTCATTCCATGAGGCCAAGAGAAAGGAATTAATTTTAAATTATTTGAAATAATGAAATGTATATTCCAAACCTTGTACATTTCCAGAGAGAGCACACCATCCTTCATGTAGGTAGAGTTTGATGCAGCCCACATTTATAAAATGAAGACTAAATTCTGGTCAAAATTGCATAAAGATTCTTGGAGATCATAGGACCCAAGAGGCCTCCTGCATTTCATTTTGGGATCTCTTAAAAAAATATTAAAGTATGTCCTTATGATGTAATTATATAACATTGGTCCTATTCCATAAAATATTCTTTTATTTTGAAAACAGGGACTTAGAAAATAGTGAGTTATACTGCTTGACATTTAAATGTTACTTACCACAATTACAGCGATAGAGATAAAAGTGGAAAATGGCTAATAAATTATCAAATGTAAGACTTTTATATTACCTTTAAAAAAAATAAAGGTGAGACATAAGACATGATATGTATACATGCTTTGGGAAACAGAGAAGAGAATAAATATTTATTTCTCATTTTCCAAACTACTTTAATTCTAATGAAAACTAACCTCATTTTTTTCTTTTAAAAGTTTTTGTTTTACCTTTATTTAAAAATTTCAGAATAATTAGTTGGTGTTTTAGCAATCTTAATGATAACCAATGAGGCTTCATTTTGTTGTGGCTGATTTTCATTATGGATATATCAATTTTTGAAATATTTAATGTACTTTGAATCGTTATATCTTAATTGTTTTGATGTGTGAAATATTTCATCTTTTACCCCATTTGAGCCACTTTATGCTAACTCCTGGATTCTACTAATAAAATCCTTGTTCATATCTCATCTTTCAAATTTCTGTTCCAAACCTAGAATTAGCTTTTGTTTCTTTCTTTCCTAGTGGAAAGTTGTATTTATAGATAGTTGGGGCCTTAGAGATTCTCATTTATTTTGCATTGTTACAGTTTTTAAGATTTCTCAGTGGACATAGTTAAGAATTAACATACTTTTTAAAAAAAGAAAAAAATAAATAATATGTTCATAATACTATTATAATTCAAATTAGAGACTATCAAATTTTTTTAAATATATTTTTTATTTATTTCTAGGAGAGAGAGACAGACAGCATGAGCAGGGGAGGGTCAGAGAGAGAGGGAGATACAGACTCTGAAATTGGCTCCAGGCTCTGAGCTGGCAGTCAGCCCAGAGCCCGATGTGGGGCTCAAACCCACGAACCGCGAGATCATGACCTAAGCGAAAGTCAGACGCTCAACCGACTAAGCCACCCAGGCGCCCCGAGACTATCAGATTTTAATTAACTTCTTAGATTTTATACTTTGAACTCTTTTATACTGTAAATCTTGATTTCTAATGACTTGAATATAGTTACTTGCTTTATCATGTTTATACATATAATAATTTAATTTTTAATGTTTATTTATTTTTGAGAGAGACGGAAAGAGAGACAAAGAACTAACAAGCAGGGAGGGGCAGAGAGAGAGGAAGACGTAGAATGAGAAGCAGGCTCCAGGCTCGGAACTGTCATCAGCACAGAGCCCAACACGGAGCTTGAACTCACAAGCCGTGACATCATGACCTGAGCTGAAGTCGGGGGCTTAACTGATTGAGCCATTAAGGTGCCTTCATGCATATAATAATTTAAAATAATAATTTACTATCACTTCTAACAATAAGATTAATAAATTCAATTTTAAATATGTTTTTAATGTATTATTTATTTTTGAGATAGAGAGAGAGACAGCGTGAGCAGGGGAGGGTCAGAGAGAGAGAGGGAGACACAGAATCTGAAACAGGCTCCAGGCTCTGAGCTGTAAGCACAGAGCCCGACGCGGGGCTTGAACCCACGAACCGTTAGATCATGACCTGAGCCGAAGTCGGACGCTTAACCGACTGAGCCACCCAGGTGCCCCTCAATTTTAAATAATTTTGAGGTTTTGTCCTTTGAATATGTCCAATCAAGAAGCTACAGATTTTAACTATAGACATATCCTGTTGACCCTGCGATCTTCTTCAAGATGTTAGAGTTCTCCTTGTTTCTTAATATTATTTTTATAGAATAAATACATTTCATTATATAATCTTTTAATTCAGTGATTTTAGCTGGATATTTATAAATGAAAAAAAAATTAGACTCCCTGAACCAAATAAAAAAGCAATATGTACACAGAAATATCTTTGAACAACACTGAAAATAAAACTCCAGAACTGCATATCTATTATTCTCTGAAAAACATGTGGAGTTTCAACAAGAGCATCTGAGATATTGTTAGCTCTAAGACAACTCAGGGTCACACTCAGTGAGAGCTGTCTGACATTTTGTATTTGTTCTCGATGTGTTTGTTCAATGCTTTTTATTTAGCCTTTGTTTTTAAGCTCTCTTGAACCGAATTTGAACTCAAAAACTGAGAAGATGTGTTGAATAAATGAAAATGAGAATATAATAGTCTTTTGATAAAGGAGCACATTGCAAAACAGTAATCTGCATGCTGCATATGCCAATTACCACAATGCATGCTATCATAAAAACTGAAGAAGACGTTATGTAGATAGTATTAAATAGTAAAATACATTGTTCAAAAGGAACACTTAATTTTGTGATAGAAAAACTTGTGAAATAACTAGTAAAATGGGTGAAGAGTCTGAGATATAGTAACATCCCTTCCTTCACTTATTGATCCAGCTGAAGGTAATGACCTTGCTTGAGAAGCTGATGATGGAGTTTGCGGGAAAGAGTCACAAGTCAGCAAAGAAGTTGCTATTAAAAACAAGCCTTATATGGTTGGATAGATTCAAGAGTTGTGTCATGCTCCATAACAAAATTGCAAAGGGGACAACATAGTTGACATTGAAGCGATTGGGTATAACTGTCTGATTTATAAAACTTTGTCGAGGAATGAGACAGTGTCAATAAATATTTTCTTGGTATATGAAGTCAGTATGTTTGAAAAGCACTGTCCAGTCTGTGTATTTACCTCACAGCAGAAGAAATATTTGGTCTCAAAGGATTAAAGGATAGGCTGACTTTAATGTTCAGGATAAATTGTAAGATGTTAAGATAAAAATCTTTTAAGTGCAATATTACAAAAACCTCCAGGTAGTCAGGGAAATGATCAAAAGAAAATTGCTAATTACCTGGAGGTTAAATTACGAAGTAGGGATGAGAAAAAAGGATTTTATGGGTAAGTAAAATATTTTTCCCACTATAATGTATTACACAGCAAACATCATAAAGGAAGCCTTGTGTGACAATGACAGTTATCTTACACATATGACTTATTTTGTTCAGCATAGTTACAAATTTCAAAAATTTTCACTTCTCTGAATATGCTATTAAAGTCCATTGACCATAGGGTCATTATAGCTTTCAAGGCATGTTTGCTTATTGCTTGTATACTATCTTCCAGTATGTGCATTCCAACCAAGAAGCTTCACTGGATGTCTTTCCAAGAGTCTTGGCCTATAAACAAATATCTAGAGTTAATTGGGAAAGCTCAGTAAAGGTTTTTTCCATAATGCATGTTGTATATATGAAACTATCCCTATATACTGTCCCCTTTTTTAAGACTAAAAAGATTTTAAGTACAGCAAAAAAAGTACTTAAAAATGAATACTAGGTTTAAAGAAGTTGATTAAAATGATGTAGCTTGAAAGATTTAGCCTGAAAGCTCATCTCTAAGAAAATAACAACTATTAAATTTGTTCAATCAGAACATGATGAAAATAAAGCCAATAGGGAGCAGCCAATCAAATCATCAATAGCTAAAAGAATGTATGAATCTCATTCTATAACTATGATGCATTGGATATGGCTGTGAGGTAGATGTCAATAATGACTTATGTTTCTGACTTGAGTAATCAAACAGGGAATGAAGCAGTCAGAATTAGAACTGAAGGATATAACCTTTGGTATCAACAGGATTAACTGAATTTTTGCCACATTGAATTATAAATTTCTTCATATAACCTACATATGATAATTGACTATATAGCATTGAAGAAGTGTTCAGATAGAAATTAAGTAATATCGACAAAATATTTTACTGATTAACATTAAAAAATAAAATTATGGGAAAGACTTGTTATCTAAAGAATTTCTGTAAAAGGAGAAAAAGACACAGTAAGACAATATACAGAATATCAACAGTTGAAGCACAGAAAGAATAGTAAGCCCACAAAGGAACTAGGAGAGAAGAGATCGAATTTGGGGAAGAAAACAAAACAGTAATAGAGATGGAGTGCCAGGGAACCTTCCATAAACTAAATGTTTGTGTCTCCCTTCCTGTCTACTTACCCGTAATTCATATGTTGAAATCCTAGTTTTCAATGTGATGATATTAGAACATAGGGCCTTTCGTAGGTGATTAGGTCATGAAGGTGGAATCCTCATGAATGGGATTAATGCTCTCATAAATTAGACTTCAAGTTTTTTCAGCTCTTTTCTATGTGAGGATAAGAGGAGAAGATGGCCATTTGCAAACCAGGAAGTAGTAGGTCCTCTGCCAACATGCAATCTGCTGGCACCTTGATTTTGGATTTTCCAGGCTCTAGAATTTGGGGAAGTAAATTTCTGTTGTTTTTAAGCCAGCCCGCCTATTGGATTTTGTTATAGCTGCCCTATCAATCTATGACAGAAGGCAAAACAGAACGTGGACCAATCAACCATTTCAAGTGATGCCATGACTCTAAGTCTGAAGGACTGAAGAACATAGAATTTGTTGATATGTCACCTCAGCAAAGGTGTTTTAAATAGAATGAAAGATACATATTTTTCAAAGTATTTACAATCTAGTTGCAGTCTTGTTTTTCAGGTTTGTTTCCTTAAAAACACTATTCCAAGAAAACTGATACAAATCAAGATACTTAGATGAGGGCATAAATCAGTGTATGTTAAACATGCTTTATCATTTATCATTCTAGAGTCATGCATGAGTGATAAATGGCATGCTCTTTTTCTTCTTTGCCTGTCAAATACCTACCAATTCTTCAAAATGTAGCTCAGTGTTGCTTTTTGTGTGATACATTCCTTATCTACACAGCTGAAAGCAATCTCATCTTTTTCTGAAACAACTATAAACATTAATTCTCATAGTTCAAGATGTAAAATGCATTTGCTATATAGTGTTTTATCTTTCCCCAATATTTTAAGAACAGAAACTGTTTTATAACTATTATTCTATTGTTTTAATTACTCTATAGTAACAACTAGTCATCAACATCTTAGAAAAACAGCATTAAGATATTTATTGATTGCTGGGGGGCCTGGATGGCTCAGTCAGTTAAGTGTTCCACTCTTGATTTCCACTCAGCTCACCATCTCCCAGTCATGAGATATAGCCCTGCATTGCACTCCACAGTGGGCGAGGAACCTGCTTAAACTTCTCTCTCCCTTGCCTTCGCTTCCTCCACTGTCTGCATGCTCTCTCTCTCTCTCTCTCTCAAGAAAAAAAAAAAGATATTTGTTGATTGCTAATGACCATATCCTTTTGATAATACTTTCATTTAACACACAAAATTAAGGAAGAGACATTTTATCTAATATTGTGACATCTTCTTGATCTTACTTTTAATTTTTCATAACTTAAAAATATTTGAGCTCAGGAGGCACCTGGGTTGTTCAGTCAGGTAAGCTTCTGACTCTTGGCTTCAGCTCAGGTCATGATTTCACAGTTTCGTTGAGTTCAAACCCTGGGTTGGGCTCAGTGCTGGCAACATGGAGCTGGTTGAGGATTCTCTGTCTCCTTCTCTCTCTGCCCCCCCGCCCCAACTTATGCTGTCTTGGTCTCTCTCAAAATAAATAAATAAACTTAAAAAATATTTAGAGGTCAGTTTCTATTTATTGATAAATATCATTATAGTTCATAAAAGTTATGCAACTTTGAGGTTATGATCTTATCAAAAAAGGTAGCTTACGAAATTATAAAAACATTTAAGTAACAACATCCCTCATATATTAGCTGAATCACACTATATGAATAAAACGAATCCAAACTTTAAACATTCTAACTCTATGTTGGACATTCAGTATAACTCTTGTAAGCCAGAGCCTGTAGAGAAAAGAGAAATGAGAAATGGGACAATAGACTTCCCAACGATATATGCTCTAAAATATAGGCCAAAACTTTCAACTCTTTGAGAAAATTGAAAACCCATTCCAATTTTGAAAGGATTTTTATAATAATGAAATAATATTTCATAAAATGTTTTCCTCTTTTTATAGTGAAATGTTATGAGTGATGTATTACATGTATGTATGTTAATCTGTGATACAATACTGAATATATGATTCGTGTGTGTATTTACATATATATGTATGTATATATACCAAAAAACAAAATTGAAGCTGAATATGAAATTCTGTAATTTTTTTCTTTCACATTCTCACAAAGTACATAATAGTAATTATGCTTGTTTTAGACTCTGCAGTAAGACATACTCCATGTTTTTGTTTTTTTGGTGTTTTTTTAGAGGTGTAATACACTCTTAGTGGCTGAATAAAATCCATTTCAAATTCTGGGTAGCTTTGTTTTCAACTTGGGGTGCTCAAATCTTCTTTAAAGCCTAGTCCCTCTATTTTATCTTAATAATTACATTATTTCTTTAGGTCTCTAGTGGAGTTTGGCTCCTGCCCGAAAACACTGACAAAAAGACTTCAAGACAATGAGAACTGAATATTTATTTACTCCCGCAGCTTTCTGGTCCTGGATTTTCTGAGTTGGTTTTCCCCACCACCAAAGGACTAAGTTCCAGTGGGAAGCACAGAGCTCACACATACTCTCTTCAGGCTCATATAATCACTCTCTGCCTTTTCCTTTTTTTAAAAATCTGGATGTAGATAAAAATGCCACAATCTTGCTAGTTCCCCACATACTATACTATCTCTTGCTATTTTTCTATACCCTGCACATACCTTTGTATATATTCTTTTTGATTTTTTTTTTATTTTCTCTTTCAAGTGTGCTTTTTCCTGCTCAGACCCAAGGTGGTACAGTAGTTACACACACACACACACACACACACACACACTAAGAATTAAAGGATGTGCCAGCAATTGAATGAATAAATTATTTGTTTCCAGAAGTATAGACATTCAGCATGACCTAAAGAACACTAGATTCAGAAATTGGGATGTCATTAGAATGTCTTCAGAAGTCTTTGAGTTCTAGTATGCTTCAAGCTTCTCCATTGCTTTGGACTAACTCTGGCAGAGAATATTTGCTGTAATATCTATACTTAGTGAAGTTGCAAGCAACTAGATCTTGATATTTCCAGTTCTGAATCAAAATTTCTGTAGGTTTTTCTTGTCTCTGAGAAATTGAGAGAGGTTAGAACCCTATGCAGACACTGAACACATATATATAAAAAAGCTGGAGTCTGAAAGTTAAAGCAGTCACTAAAATATTGAGATGTTAATCCTTAGAGTGGTATATGACAAAACACACATAAATTTGAGAATCAGAGGTTTGAATTCCTCCAGCAACTTAAAAATATTATAAATTATATACAGTAGAAATATGGAAGTTATGTCAATTTTTGTTATTTGTAAATTTATCAACCAGAAAAGGAGCTAACTGTAATGTCTACTTGCAATTTGCTGACATCACCTAAATAATTCCTCCAAATTTTCCTTTTTCTGTCTGCTAAAATAAAGTTTTCAGATGAAATGAAAAACTCTGGGCATACAAGATACCCTGATTAAATACTTATTTGTGGAAAAGGTTATATTCATATGATTTTTCATTGAACACTGTATTTTTAGGAGTAGGAATTTAACTTAGAAAATTTAGCCAATTTATTATAAAATAACATAGCTGTAGAATATTTTAAAAATCAATATTTGGTATGCTTTATATATAGGCCCTTATCAAAAAAATTATCTTCAGAGTTCTGTGTCTAGTAAATATAATTTACTGTCTGTCGCACAAACAGCAACAAATAAAATAATCTATATTAAATTGAAGTTAAATATGAATTGAAATAACATCAGTGAAGTTGAGTAACTATTTTAAAGGAGGAAAATTGAATTAAAAATGTAATTAAATGTCATTCAGATTTTTCAAATGGCACATCTCCATGGCATATAACTGGAATCTTCTGGAATCTTTTATAAGAAGATATTATAAAAATCAACAACAAATGGTTTGTATGATAAGAGTAAATTGAGTGTATATCTTCCTATGTGGATGGGAAAGATAATCTAAAATATATACATATTCTGATGTCCTAGTTGCAGAAAAATTAATATCAATATTGAAATCACAATTTGATGGTAACCTTGTAAGAATAAGTGGTAACATGAATATCAAATCATAACTTTCACATATAACAAATAATTTGAATCAGGATTTAAAAAAATTTTTTTAATGTTTTATTTATTTCTGAGAGAAAGAGAGAGGGAGAGAGAGGCAGCATGAGCAGGGGAGGGTCAGAGAGAGAGGGAGATACAGAATCCAAAGCAGGCTCCAGGCTCTGAGCTGGCTGTCAGCACAGAACCCAACATGGGGCTCAAACCCACGAACTATGGGATCATAACTTGAGCTGAAGTTGGATGCTTAACCGACTGAGCCACCCAGGCACCCCAAGGTTTAAATGAAGATGCATCCTTCAGGATATCAGAGGAAATAAAAGTCACTATAATAAATTACAACCCATTATACAATTATTACACAGAAACATTAAAAGGACAATATTATATGTTCTGGAATCTGTAGTTAGAATGTTTGCACAAATTTTATGAAATGGCACTGCGTATTCAGATTGATCATTGACCTAGTCATTAGATAACCAATTCACAAAATGCAGACCGTAAAGTGGAAAGTTGGTATTTATTAACTATGTTTGAGGCTGGGACATGCAGGTAAGTTAGCTGTTGAAACTGAAATTTTATTGTATGTCATCAAATAATATCTTCTAAAAATGTGTATCTGTATATATTAAATCTAGTAGCTAATAAAAAGCTAAATGTTGGAAAACCAAGTATAATAAGAAAACTGGTAGTAAGCAGTTGAAGAATTTTATTTTATTTTATTTTAAAGTTAACTTATTTATTTTTGAGACACAAAGAAAGAGAGCACGCACAGGTGGGGGAGCATCAAGAGCAAGAGGGAGACACAGAATCCAAAGTAGGCTCCAGGCTATGAGCTGTCAGCACAGAGCCCAAAGTGGGGTTCAAATTCACAAACTGTGAGATCATGACCTGAGCTGAAGTTGGGTGTTTAACTGATTGAGCCACCCAGGTGCCCTTAAACTGCATTTTTATTGACATTGTACCCTATGTGGGACCTTTCACAATTTACTTTAAATATAGAAATATTTATTGTTCATTAGTGTTGTGCAAATTTTATTGAAATATTCAAATTAATGTTCCAATAGAGTATATTTTCAAGGGATGTTAAGAGAAAATATTTTTTCTTTCTTTAATTTTTCTCTTTAATCTAGAGTGTAAGGGAGGAGATTTTAAGGGACAATTGGGAATGCCTTAGAACTCTATACATCATATATTTCTTCCCACATTATTTAACACTGGACTGGGTTTATGGATCAGTGACCTGTGAAATTACAGAAACTTATCCTTTATGTTTAGTTTAATTCTATGTTTTTACCACCTTGAAAATCTTATTTTTTTAAAACAAAAGACTATATAATTTCATTTGGCACTAAACCCTGCAAATTATGTAATCTATTCTGTTTCCATCAGTTCAGAGATGTCTTTCTTTTTTCACTTATGAATCTCAGTTCCTAAAACAGTAACTGATTATAAGTAGGGATTTAGTAAAAAAAATATTAAACTGTGTACTTCAGGCTCAGATAAAAGTCTCCAATTACACCCTCTCCATTCTTAGGCCTATTTTAATAATAGAACTTTCTTTTTCTCAAAATAGAGGGATAGATGAATATAATATCTTTGAAAAAGTGAACTAGCTTGCATATTAACATCTAGAAATGAAGGGGTACCTGGGTGGCTCAGTCGGTTGAGCATCAGACTTTGAGCCAGGTCATGATCTCACTCGTATTCAGACCCCGCATCAGGCTCTGGTGCCTGCTTCAGATTCTGTTTCCCTCTCTGTCTGCCCCTCCCCTGCTCATGCTCTGTCTCTCTGTCTCTCTCTCTCTCTCTCAAAATAAGTAAACATTTTAAAAAAATAAAATAATAAAATAAAATCTAGAAATGAAAAATAAGCTATTTTGAGTTATAGAGTTAAAAAATACAGGCTGTCTTCTTAGTAAGGGAAGTGGGGCCCCTGGGTGGCTCAATATGTTAAGCCTCTGACTCTTCATTTCGGCTCAGGTCATGATCTCACGATTTATGGGTTTGAGCACTGCCTTGAGCTCCATGCTGACAGCGTAGAGCCTGTTTGGGATTCTTCCTCTCCCCCTCTCTTTGCCCCTCCCTTGGTCATGCTCAGTGTCTCTCAAATAAACAAACAAACAAATAAATAAACATTGTTAAAAGAGAGAGAGTGTTCTTTTTATTTAATTCCACAATTCAATAAAGCTGTGGATACACCATCTAATTTTGCCTTCTTACATGCTTCATGTTTTAATTTGTGACTATGTACTTGAGTTTTCCAGGATCACATCATAAAATTTAACCTTTATTCTCTTTTTAACTCTCTTTGACAGTTTCATCATACTCAAGAACTTGGCTAGCTATTTATTAATACTCCCAAAAATGTATAACCTCATCCAATCAACTCTAGACAACCACATAAACATTCTACTAAATTATTTGTTTAAATGCTTCATAGACACCCTGATCTCAGAAAAGCAAGCTTTATTTATTTTATGTGCTTTCTGACTCCATTAAACATACATGTATCCCCACAAAATCTTGTTTGCTGTATTATATACACATCTATCAATTTGTGGCAATTCAATATCAGAGATTTGTTATTTTTCCAAAAGAAAAATTTTAAACTGAAAATTGAAATTTTTCAATTGAAAAATATGAAGTAGAAAATATTTCAGTTTCATAATTATAGTAGAATGATTCTTAAGTTTTAATGTTTACTATTGCAGAATCTGTAAATGCTATGATATCTGGGTTAGTGATTCAAGAAAGATTAAATCTGGACTTTTTAATATTTTTGCTTATTATTTATCTGAATAATAAAATTTATCTTCGGATAGACTATGAAACTATGAAAAAGAAAGCATTCTAAAGGGTAATCTTGGACATATCTCTGAAAGAGAGGAAGTAACATGGAATAGATTTCCCTTTTCACATGAAATAACTAACTTGTGTGGATAAATGCAAAATACTTTGTCTTTAAACTTTTAAGAGAATAAGTGATTTCTTACAGCAAAATACATACATACATATATACATACATTCATACACATCATTTTTGTGGGACTAATAAAAACACAAAGATAAAGAACTGGAGAACAAATGTCAGAAAAGCCAAGAGGAGATGGAAATATTCTAAGTTTTTAATATTGTTTGTGAAGTAGTATAATATACATTGAAGTTTGAATGAATTAATTTCAAGATATATACTATAAAATTTTAGTAATCACTAAAAGGGCAAAACAATTTCTGCTAACTAGAGAACAAATGAGTGAAAATAACATCATGAAAACAATAGTCAACTAATGTAAAGGAAATTGGTAAAGAGGAGAAGGAAAAAGACTGGTCAAATAAACAATAAATAATAAGACATTAAATTTAAATCTAAGTATATGAATAATTACCTTAAATATAACTAGCCTCAACCCCAACTAAAAGGCAGAGACTATCAGATTAAATAAAAATGCCAATGTTGATTATGTGTTGCTTATAAAAACAAACAAACGAACAAACACACAAAACCCCCAAACTTTTAAATGTAAAGATATAGATAGGTTATAATTTAAAATATGGAAAAAGATAAATCATGCTCTTATCAAAAGCAATTTGGAGTGTCTACATTCTTATTAAAAGAAAATTGGAGTGTCTCAGAGAAGGAAAGGCTGGAAACTGAAATAAAAGTTATTATTTACAATAGTATAAAACAGTGAAATTCTTAGAATTATATTTAACAAATATGTAGTATATATCTGACAAAAGGCATAGGTTTTACATTGACTACCTCAAAACAAAAATTACTGACAGAAATGAAAGAAGACCTAAATAAATGAAGTGATATACTATGTTAATTGGTAATGTGTTGGAAGATTCAATATAAGTAAAATATTAATTCTTTCAAAATTGACCCATAGACTCAAGTCAATCCAGTTAAAATACAAACAGGCTCATTTGTAAATATTAAAAAGCTAAAATGTATATGGAAATGCCGTGTACTTAAAATGGTCAAGGCAATGTTGAAAAGATTAATAAAGTTTTAGAACTTAAAGCACCTGTCCTCAACACTTCTTATATAGAGACAGTTATAAAGTCTATGTGATATTGTCCTGAAAATAGATGCATAAATCAGTAGAACACAATAGTCCCACATATATATGACCAATTGATTTTTAATAAACATGCCAAGGTAATACAATTTGAAAATGATAAATTAATCTACAAATGGTACTGGAACAATTGGATAGTCTTATGCAATATTAAAAAAAAAATCTTGGTATTTACTTACACTACATTCAAAATTTAACTTGAGTTTTTCATTTTACATCCGTATCTGTATTTATGTCTTATTTGTCTCACTTCCAAGTGTATCATGGTAAATGTACAGATATTTTTGCCAATAATGTGCTACGATTTGGCAAAAAAGAAAAATGTCCTTTTGAGTTTGGGCTAGAATAAGTGAAACTTAATTCAGGAAAAAACAAATATAAATGTGTTATATATAAATGTAAGACAAAAAAATTAAACAGGCAAAAATTAGGAGAAAGTAGTGATGATGTTAGCTTTGGTAAATAATTTTAAAATGTGATTTAAAACATGTGAATAATAAAAGAAAAGCATGCATAAATTGGGTTTCTTCAAAAAATGAGAAGGTAAGAGACAGACTATGTCCCTTTTACAAAATATACTTGTAACAAAAAGATTGTATGGTAGAATATATAAAGAATTATTTTAACTCAATGAACAGAAAGCAAACAACCAACATTTTTAAGTGGACAAAACATTTGAATTACTAAGGAAAATATACTTATCACAAATAATCTTCCATGAAGGTGTCACATCATTAATCAACATAAATAGATTGCACTACACAAATATTTGGATGACTAAACTTAAAATGATTGATCATATCAGGTGTAGGCAAAACGAAGGAATACTAGCATTTTCATGCACTACTTGTGAGAATGCAAACTGATAAGACTGTTTTGGAAAATATAACCTGGCATTCCATGCCCAGGTATTTACTCAAGATAAATAAGAACATATGCCCACGTGGGGCACCTGGGTGGCTCAGTCAGTTAAGCATCCAACTTCAGCTCAGGTCATGATCTCTCGGTTCATGGTTTCAAGCCCAACGTTGGGCTCTGTGCTGACAGCTCAGAGCCTGGATCCTGCTTCATATTCTGGGTCTCCTTTTCTCTCTGCCTTTCCCCTGCTCTCTCTCTTTCTCTCTCAAAAATAAATAAACATTATAAAAAAGAACAAAAAAAGAAGTACAAAATTTTTCATACAAGTTTGTGTGTATAATGCAAAAACTGGAGATAGCCCAAATGTCCATGAATAGATGAATGGATAAAAAAAAAAATTGGAATGCTACTAAAGAATGCTACTCAGCAAATAAAGAAATGAAATATTGAATATATGGAGATGCCTAGGTGGCTCACTAAATTGAGCATATGACTCTTGATTTCAACTCAGGTCATGAGGTCATGGAAATGAGATTGAGCACCCATCAGGCTCCTTGCTGTGCATGCAGCCTGCTTAAGACTCTCTCCTTCTCTCTCTCTGCCTCTTCCCCGCTTGCACACATTCTCTTTCTCTCAAAAAATAATAAATACACATTAAAAAAAGAAATATTGAATATATGTACCAATATGAATATATCACAGGAAAAAGTATGCTGAGCGAAAGGAGAGACAAAACAGTAGATTATTTTTTTTGTTGTTTA
The DNA here is from genome assembly GCF_003009895.1 of Hyaena hyaena. NCBI lineage: Eukaryota > Metazoa > Chordata > Mammalia > Carnivora > Hyaenidae > Hyaena > Hyaena hyaena. Next base: position 459,460 of record NW_024081802.1, on the reverse strand, counting down.
CAAATAGTTTATTGTCAAGTTGGTTTCCATATAACACCCAGTGCTCATCCCCACAAGTGCCCTCCTCCATGCCCTTCTTCCCCCTCGCCCCCCACACCCATCAGTCCTCAGTTTGTTCTCAGCATTCAAGAGTCTCTCATGGTTTGCCTCTCTCCCTTTCCCCCACCATTTCCCTCATGGTCCTCTGTTAAGCTCCTCCTAATCCTCCTATACATGCAAACATATGATATTTGTCCTTCTCTGCCTGACTTACTTCGCTCAGCATAACACCCTCAAGGTCCATCCATGTTGCTACACATGGCCAAATTTCATTCTTTCTCATTGCCATGTAGTATTCCATCGTATAGATAAACCACATCTTCTTGATCCATTTGTCTGTTGATGGAGACTTAGGCTCTTTCCATGTTTTAGCTATTGTGGAGAGTGCTGCTATGAACATTGGGGTACATGTGCTCCTATGCCTCAGCATTTCTGTATCCCTTGGGTAAATTCCTAGCTTTTGGGGATGTTTCAAATAGGAAGTTGCTGCGGTGGAGGTCAAGGAGGTTGTTTCCTGCTTTCTCCTCTAGGGTGTTGATGGTTTCCTGTCTTACGTTCAGGTCGTTTATCCATTTCGGGTTTATTTTTGTGTATGATGTGAGAGATTGATCTAGTTTCATTCTTCTGCATGTTGCTGTCCAGTTCTCCCAACACCATCTGTTAAACAGGCTGTCTTTTTTCCATTGGATATTCTTTCCTGCTTTGTCAGAAATTAGTTGACTGTATACCTTTGGGTCCATCTCTGAGTTCTCAATTCTATTCCATTGGTCTATATGTCCAAAATAGTAGATTCTTATTATTCTACATTTAGATACCTTTCTACAAATAGAATTTTGTTAACAATAGAAAGTATGTCAATGGCTGCCTAGCGATGGGGAGTGCTTGGTATACAGCAATTTAGAAAAATTGTGAAGAGGCATGAAGAAAGAGTTGAAAGTGTACACATATATTCATTATCTTGATTTTAATGTGTTTTCATGGGTGAATCTATGCCAAAACTTATGATTTTGTTCACTTTTAACTATGTGTAGTTTAATCACATGTGAATTATTCAATAAAGGACTCAAAAATGTCATTGGCTAATTGAGGTTAGGTTATTTAGTTTGGAAGAATGCACTCAAAGAATACTTCTCACTATTGTACACCATTCGTGTAGACTTGTGAGCTCTCACTAACTTTATATATGAGAATAGAATCATTTAAATTGCAATTTACCTCTATTTATTTATTTTTAAATGACAGTTTAAATGGTTTATTTGGAGCATAACCCACTTGAATTTTACTGGCAACTTTTCCCACCCTGAGATGTGACCCCCGACAACCATTACCTTTTATCATTAGCCATACCTGAAGGTAAGAGGGTTAGGCTCTGATCCAAATGGGCCCAAAGAGAAGCTTTGTCATCTAAAATTGTATCTGGGTTTGTGAAATATTTGTGGTTCTCTCTTAATGCTTGAATTATGACATTCCTATACATAGCTATGCACACAGAGAATTGGAGAAACCTAGCCTGAAGAGAAAGAGAGGATATGATCAAAAGAGGCCTTTTATAGGATGTCATTCAGCACTGCAAAAAGGACCAGGTCACGTCTGCCTTGAGATGGAATTGCTTTCCAGTTCCCAGTGCAGTCAGGAGTTTGGACTATATCTCAGTGAATTGTACCGTATTTCTATATTTTAGTGATGTATTTAACGCATATGTCACTTTTCCTCCCTTCTCTTCCTTTCTTTCTTTCTTCCTTCCCTCCTTCCTTCCTCTGTTCTTCCTTCTGTTTATGTTCTATTTCTTGTCTCTAAATAAGATTGAATAGAATATCTATCATCTGGAAACAGAAGATTTCAAAAGAAGATATTTTAAATTTCATGGGGTTCATACCTTACATTTTGAAAGTCAATTTCCTTTATTTATATGACAAGTAATAATTATATCTATGTGTGTATATATACATAGGTATACATATTTCATGAAATGCATAATTTCAGGTTTTAGCTATTCTCTGTCTCAATGTCAAATATTGAAATAAGAAATTGCACTATGGATTCAGAACACTGCACAAGACAATATAGTGAAAATGACCTGGAAAAGGGAGAGTGTTTAAACATATACATCATATAGAAATACAAGTGTTTGGTTGTTCCTCTTAGGTTTGTGAGGGAAGAAAGGGAAAAATTTGTTTTAAGAAGACTGAAGAGGTGATTTATGACGATTCTAAACCAATGTGGTGAATTCAATCCTCAATATTCATAAACCAGGCTGTGGTCAGTAGCACAACCTGCTTGACAAACTGAGAAAGCTGAAAAGGCCAATGTTCGACACTGTTTTTGTAGAGAACTGATTTAGCCTTTGCCTTTCTTAGCAGGTGTTGACACTATCATTTTTATTAGGAATTTGATGAAAACATATTGGATGACCTTTCATACATGCTGATGTATGGCCTTTTTCCAAGCCTTTTTCCCTTTCTCCCCAAACAGGATTTGAGAAGCTATAAGCTACCTCCCAATTTCAGCTTTCTCTTTTATGGATCTGCCCCTGAGGCTACATGACAGTTTTGCTGAAATTGAGCCAATGCATCTCAGATGATCACACACAGGGTGGTCTGTCTGCAGCTTTCACTTTCCAAACATCCGTGACTATGTGAAATTGTTTTGTGTTGTGCTAAGAGTACCTTCTGCCCAAATGCCTGTGGCTTCCCATTTCACCTTATCCTCCAACAGCTGCTTGGGGTTCTCTCCTACTGTCATTGCCACCTTTACAGTAAGAAAAATCCCCACTATTGGAGATTCTTTCTTCTAATCCTGCTTGCTAAGTAATTCAGCTGAAGGGCATGGGCCTTATCTTTTTCTCACCTTTATATTCCTTGTATCTTGTAAAACTGTGATCTTTTGTACAAAAAGAGGCACAAAATAAATAATTGATTTTTGATATGAAGGGGGGATCACTTTTCTCCCCAACTTCTTTCTATCCCTCAAAATTTCTTGGTGAAGAACAAAGATGATTCAGGATAAACATGAACTAGAATGTATTTAAAGTTAACTTATTTAGGGGCACCTGGGTGGCTCAGTCAGTTAAGTGTCCGACTTCGTCTCAGGTCATGATCTCACGGTTCGTGGGTTCAAGCATTGTGTCAGGCTCTGTGCTGACACCTAGCTCAGAGCCTGGAGTCGGTTTTGGATTCTGTGTCTCCCTCTCTCTCTGACCCTCTCCTGCTCATGCTGCCTCTCTCTCAGAAATAAATAAAAAAACATTTAAAAATAAAGTTAACTTATTTATTTTTAGCGAGAGAGAGCACAAATTTGGGAGGGGCAGAAAGAGAGGGAGAGGGAACCCCAAGTGGGCTCCGTGCTGTCACCACAGAGACTGACATGGAACTAAATCTAATGAACCATAAGATCATGACCTAAACTGAAAGCAAGAGTTGGATGCTTAACTGACTGAGCCACCCAGATGCCATTATAATGTACTTTAAAAAGCACACACTAATTTTTTGAGACAGTGTGATCAACTTAACAAAGATTTGAAGTTAGAAGAGCCAGATATTAGAGCAAACTATGTCAACAATCTGTATTGTCTTGATGTCCCCATACACATAATTTTCATACACCCATACAATTTAGAATCTTGCCACAAAACTCCTGCTGAAATTCTGTAGGTCCATCCACCTTTTGGAATAGTTTCCCTTATTCTGATATACATTTTTTTTTTCATAAAGGCCACTTCCGTAGCCTCCATTTAGCTCCATAGAAAAACCATACTTCCTGGCACTAGAATGATAGGAAAATTTGTGAAGAACAGATATTTATATGTCCATCCTCAAATAGTCTAATATGCATGCTGATATGCACTACTGGAATTAAAGCAGTGTTATAATGTAGGAAAAGAACATTAAATATGCAGCAACAATATGAGAGAAACCAACTTCAAAATTTTGGATGTGCTTCAAAAAAAGAATGTTATAGAAGCTTCCCCAAGGAAGTGAGGTGTTTATTTGTTCTGAAGAATGAATCAGAACTGGCCAGGAAGGTGGACAGCATAGTAGAGATGATTCACCATGTACAAAGATGACCTATGGCTAGAGGAAGGAAGTCACGTTTACAAATTCAAAGATAGTCTGCAGCTCTGGAGCTCAGAGAAAGGAGAGTATAGAGTATGATGGGCTTGAAATTGTAAGTGGAGGCCAAGGCTTGCTAGACTTTAAGATTTCTCACAGCAATGGAAATGATTGAAGAGGTTTTAGCAAGAAAATGATGTGATCAGGTTAGGTTTTAAGTAGAGAACAAACTGGAAAAGAGCAAGAAAAATACAAAGGGATTACTTGGGCGACTATGTAAGTAAACTATGTGAAAAGTGACGGAGCTTTAATCAAGAGCAAGGATGGTATACAGCGAGAGTAGATTTCCCAACTCTTTCCTCGGTTACCTATTAAATGTTATCTATTGATTGTGTTGTAAATAACAGCTTTGAGAAAAGACATGAGCCACTTTTGAGAGTAGCTCATTAAAAAAATCCAACATGTACCCACTATGCTCTCACCCTTTTACCAGCATGATGCAGATGCATTAAAGTCACAGGGAAAGTCAAAGGCCATATGACAGAAGAAAATTGCATCTCAGAACCACTGATTGAGCGGAAGTCATTTGCAACCAGGTATGTCCCATCTTGTAATATTTTCTAAACGAAATATTTTTGTGAGTTGGTTTCAGCTGTTACACATTAGGGGGGTATTTGTTACACCAATCTAAGTAGTGTCAGTAATACAGATATTTAGTGAATATTGTAGAATAGGCAGGACTATGAAATGGTGTACATTTCATGGGAGGACTAAGAAGGTTTAGTTTGCAAGGAACCTGAGGAAACAGGCCATAAGGATAGACAAAGCTATTGTAACAGAGACCAAAGAAACAGTTGTGTTTAAAGAAAAAGGAAATTGTCAGTGATATTAAATTATCCTCAGGGGTCAAATAAGGCGAATCAATATTGGTTTACAGGCTTGATTTGAACTACAGTTTTTAGGTTTAAACAATTACTTCTTGATTTTACTCTTTAACTCAAGAATTATTTAATTGTATTTTATTTTATTTTTATAAACACATAGTTTTATAATTGTTAGTTTTTAGTTTGTCCTTTATTTTCACATCTAGTATTTTATATTTGGTTATGAAATAAGATATTGTTTCTTTTGGACCTTATAAGTAAGGCTCTTTGGGGTTACCATTATGGCCTGATATTTACTTAATTTTATCAAGTTTAAAAATACACAATAAGAATAAATCTACTCATAAAAAAATAAATCTACTCACACTGTTGGCATAAATATCTAGCTATTAATTCTAATTATTAATTATTAAAATCTTCAATAGCTTTGCTTATCTTTTGTCTGCCAAGTCTATTATTTTTTGGGAGGGGCACCTGGGTGGCTCAGTCAGTTAAGCATCTGACTTCAGCTCAGGTCATGATCTCACGGTTTGTGGATTTGAGCCCAGCATTGGGCTCTGTGCTGACAGCTAGCTCAGAGCTTGGTTCCTGCTTCAGATTCTGTATCTCCCCTCTCTCTCTGACCCTCCCTTGCTCATGCTCTCTCTCTCTCTCCCTCTCTCTCTCTCAGAAATAAATAACACATTTTAAAAAATTCAAAGCTATTATTTTTTGGGAAACATGCTAAAACTTCCAACTATACTTGAATTATATTGCTCTTTTTTAAACCTTTTTAAAAAATGTTTATTTATTTTTGAGAGAGAGACAGAGAGAAAGAGCAGGGGGTGGGTGGAGAAAGAGGGAGACAAAGAATCCAAAGCAGGGTCCAGGCTCTGACTCGTCAGCATAGAGCTTAATGCAGGGCTCAAACCCACTATCTATGAGATCATGACCTGAGCCAAAGTCAGACTCTTAACTGACTGAGCCATCCAGGCACCCCTATTGCTCTTTTTAATATATATTCAAGTCATTGTATTTTATTGAATAGATCTTTCTTTTACCGGTATTTGAAATCCCACTTTTCCCTAATGATTTCTTCTTCTCTTGACTCTTGTTTTTGCCTCATATTAATTTGATCACAAGTAACATCCTGCTGGCTTGGGAAGGTGGGGCAGTAATACATATCAGTTCTGAAAGTTTCTCTCATAAGCTCCGATCCATTGCTTCACACCTGTTTATTTCCCATTAGGGGATTCTGCCTTGCAGGGAGCTCTCTGTACTTCCAGTGCAGATGTTCCCTCTGGTTGTATGTCCCATGAGGATGGGCTCAGGAAGGAGTGTCAAGGGCAGGCTCAGTGATATTCTTTTGGTTCTAAGATCTTCATAAAATATTATTAGTATTCTACCACTGAATCTATCCCTCAGATAACTTGAGTTCTATTGTTCTGCCTCTCAGTGCTGAAAGGGTGGAAAAAGAGGGACTTAGTTCATGTGAAGGTCCAAAATTTGCATAATGAAATGTCTTTACTCATAGATTTCTATAGATAACAATGGTCCCTTCGCTGCTCTGGGCTGCCATTTTCTACCTCTGTGACACTTCCATTTCTAAGGTGTTTTTTCCAAAAATTTATATGAGTATCTCAACTCTGTCAGTTTTCCACCTACAGCATCTCTAGGGTTACACTGGAAAGAGAGAGTCAGCAGCCCACGTTAGTTTGTCATCTTATTAAGAACCAGAAGTCAATTTTGATATACTGTAGAAATCTAATTCTTCAAACTGACAATTTGATATTTAAATCAGGCTATTGTAATAATCCTCAAGCAGATTGCATTGCAGGTGTCTAAAAATCTTATAAATAACCTTTTCTAACAAGCAGTATGCTGTATATCATCCAAAATGAGAAAGTAAGGATATGTGCTTTAAAAAGCACACATTTAAACTTTTACTTAGGTGAAATATACCCAAATACCAGGCTTAGATTCAGATGTTGGCAGGGGCTTAGGTTACTATTAAGCCTCAGGGTACAAAGACTTTACTGTTACTGTTTCTGATTAATGCAATCTTACTAACAGACAAACAAGAAAACTAAAAAGTAAAACAGGAACAAAAGATAGTGAAGAACCTAAAGAAATTCATGTAGCTGCAAAGATTATTTTCTGACCAGCCCAGTTTTAAAGAGATATATATAAGGCAGTAGTTGTGATGTATAACCCAAGACAAATTAACAGCAGAGTCAGAAAAATCTGAACCTAAAATGACAGAGAAGTGCAGGAAATACTAACATCTTTTTAAAAGTTCCTTTTGTGAAGCATGTTATGAGGGAAAAAAAAAGAAGAAGAGCTAGTAAGTGTAGGACCAATGTTGGGACAAATAATATTTCAACTAAACATGATATAGAAAGAATATAAACAATTATTTTTAAGTGTGCTTTATATTTTCTATTAAGAATACTGTTTTCAAAATGGAAAGACTAGAATAAACATGGACAAAGCAATTGAAATCCCCAAGTCTGTGAAGAGATAGTTACATCAAATGTGGTCATTTCTCCGGGCCCAGATGAATCTCAATTCGGAGCACACAGACACACACAGCAATCAACTAAACTCTGTTCCATCTGATTGAATAAACTCTGTAGTTCTTGCAGATCAGGAGGAGACTTTACAACAAGGAAGACTGTTCAGATGGAGAAAGCATGATTGTTCATTACTTGGGAGGCCAGCAACAGCAGTGCTAAGTTGGTGGTGTGGACCTGCCAAACACAGATCAGTAGACGTTCATCTTGAGGTCAGTTTCTAAGTCAGTAAACATTTCTTGGATGCCAGTCACAATTTCAAACTTTTTAGGGTTTCAAAGAGAAGTATCACTATAAATAAACTCAAGGACATTTAGCCCTTAGGAATACAATTGTGTCCCTGACCTCAAGTATCTCACAATTTGTGAAGGCAAAAAATAAAATAAATATAAGATAAAAAAGAAGTGTTCATACAGGAAGATAAATAATGTACAAGTAATAAAATATTTCAGGCTCATCTTTTAAATATTCTGTGCGTAGTAGGAAGACACTAAATTATTTTATATACAAAAGTATTTAGAAACATTACTGGAACTGTTGTGGAGAGTTTAGCTAAATTTTACTTTCTGTTTATCCTATGAGATAAAATTTTCTTCAAGCTAGTGTCCACAGAGGCTTTACAAGGATTTCAGCAAAAGTTTGGTTCACTTGTTCTTTTGAAATACATAGTCAATTCTTGATTATTCTTGACTAGATTGTAAATTAACTGTGATTAAGAACTAGGCTCATTTATTAGACAATTGGACTCTACGTTCTTATCATGTTGGTTTTTTGCTTGTATTGTGTTAGCTTCCAAATCAGTATCTCTAAGCCCCTAACCCTCCAAAAATCTAAGTGCATAAATACAACTTTACCAAATATTTCCACTTGGAACACTCATTGATCTCCAAAACCCAAGATTTCCCAAACTGAAGTTATTATCTTTTTTTTAAGAAGTGTACATTCCTATAAGTTTCTTATTCTTGAGAAAATAAATAGCATTGCTATCCACCATGGCTAGAAACAAGAATTAGTTTGAGGTTTGTCTCTTTTGTTCCCTACTGATGACCAAACACCAGCTCTCCACAAATTTTTATCAACTATTTCTATTACTTTAGGCACAGGGGATATTTTTTAATTCATTGATTTGTAAGGACCATAATATACCTTTAGCACATACATTAATGCAACCATTTTCTGTAAATATTTCACCTATTAGGAGAGAAATGATTTTACTCTTTTTCGTGTAATCAAATATGTCATTATAATACATGTGACCTGCACTCAACTAAATGGTTGAGAGCATCTGCTTTATCTGTGCACACAACAGGGGGTAGAACGCAAATGAAAAAGTGAATTCATAGCATCCTGTGTCATGATATTATTATAATAATTTTAGTGACTCACTGTACTCATTAATTTTTTAAAAATATTATTAAATAAAATTGTGCATAACAAAGTTATACGTAAATGATCATTATTATCAGCTTTATATAACAGGTGTTCTCTTTCGGTACCATTCACAAATAAGTGTCTTTGCTTTAATGTAAGAAAAATCATTCAGAATTACTTAAATAACTTTTTAACAAATACATCAAAGTATTTACGGCATTCTAAATGTTATTGAGGAAATCTTGTCCCATGCTAGGACATGAAACTTGAAGAACATTATGCTAAGTGAAATAAGACAGTCACGGGGTACATGTGTGGCTCAGTCAGTTAAGCACCCAACTCTTGATTTCAGCTCAAGTCATGATCTCATGGTTTGTGAGATGGAGCCCTGTATAGGGCTCTGCCCTGACAGTGTGGAACCTGCTTGGAATTCTCTCTCTCCCTTTCTCTCTGCCCCTTTCCTACTCCTGCCAGCACAAGCTCTCTCTTTCTTATTTCTCTCAAAATAAATAAATAAATATTTTAAAAATAAGCATTCACAAAATGACAAATACTGCACAACTCTACTTACATGAGGTATCTAAAGTAGTCAAATTCTTAGAAACAGAGGGGCACCTGAGTGGCTCAGTCGGTTGAACATCCAAGTTCAACTCAGGTCATGATCTCACTGTTTGTGAGTTCGAGCCCCACATAGGACTCTGTGTTGACTGAGCCCTACATAAGGCTCTGTGCTGATAGCTCAGAGCCTGAAGCCTGCTTGAGATTCTGTTTCTCTCTCTCTCTCTCTGCTCCTCCCCTGTTCACACTCTGTCTCTCTCAAAAATAAATAAACCTATTTTTTTTAAATTCTTAGAAACAGAAAGTAGAAGGTGATTTCAAGAGGTGAGGGAGAGGGAGAGAGAGGAGTTGTTTACTGGGTTTAGAGCTTGTTTTGCAAGATGAGAATGTTTTAGAGATCTTTTGCACCAGAAAGTGCATATAGTTACTCTACACTTCAGAGTGGTTCGGATGATATATTTTATATGTTGTATTTTTTACTACAACAAAATAAGAAACAATTAGAAAATAAACATAAAAAAAAAGGGCTCCAGGAAGGGCTACTTATCCCTCAGTACACACCCAGGTCAGAGGCCTCAGCTCAGGGTCCCGGTGGAGCACAAGGCAAGGTGTGGAGGCATGGCTTGGAAAGCCAGGCTGCTCCAACCAGACAGCTGCAAGATGCTCTCAGAAATGTGTAGAAGCATTTCGGAGAGGAGTGCCAAATCTTGGCTGCCTATGTGAGGAAAAGTGGCAGACTGTAAGGCAAAGCAGACCTACTGGCAACTGAAATCAATTGGATGCCTCTGCAGAGACCCCATATTTTAAAGTAAGGCCTAAAATCTTTGTTGAGGAGTTTTCCAAACTTGAGCCTTATCGACAAGCACAGGTTGAAAGATTGAATTTGAGATGGTTGAACCTTTGAAAGCTTACGGAACGATTGTAAGAATGAAAAGAGATGACTTCAAAGCAACATTAACAGCAAGGGATCGAGAAGCTAAACAATTAACTCAGTTAGAAAGAACATGTCAGCAGAACCCATGTGGTCCACATGTTACTTCACAGGCAGAAATCAAATTGCAGAGAGTTGCTGTGGACACTACCTGAACAGCTCATCATCTGGATGAAACTATTGACAATTTTGAAAAGCAGAAAGTGAAGGATTTAAAGACTGTATATTCAGAATTTATCACTATCAAAATGTTTTTTTTTTTTTCTCGGCAAAGCATTGAAGGTCTACGCCGCTGCTTACCAAAACAAACAAAAGATTATTGAGGAAGATTTAGAGCTTTTCCAAAATTGTCTGTATCCACCAGATTGTTCTGTGAGGTTTAAATCTGGTCAGAGCAAATTCAAAGTGGCCTCTTGAAAGATCACTGTCAGCTAAATCTGTATTTTGAGCAGGACATGTCTACTCAGAAAGGATCAGCAAACAGAACACAGTGAAGGGGACAAAGACTTAGACATTACAGAAGAAGAAACTTAATTTTCCTCTGTAAACTTTGCATTTCAATTTTCATCTAAAATGACTTGGAATCTAGAACTACCAAATTGTAAAACTTTATACTGGCTTTATGCAGGTTAAACCCCAAAATGAAATCCTACTGGAAATGGAAATTAAAAGAAATTTGTGCTGACCAGAAAAGAAGGTTTTAAAAAATATAACACACCAGTCATTTCAACACCCAATCTAACAGTATGTGATTTTTGCATAAGCTCCACTTTTAAAAAAAGATTATGTACTTCAAAAGTATTTCATATCAATGTACTATACCTAGCTGAGATTACAATATAAATAAATGACAAAAATCAAGAGTTCTAACAATTACAGTTTCTTTCTTTTGAGCTCATTGCCAAAAAAGTGTCGTTAGTCATTCTAATTAAATACAACTTTATTCCATAAACCATTAATCAAAAAGGCAAGCTTTTTCCCTTTATTTTTTTTTTCACTTTTACTACAACTTGTAGTTTCATTGTTTGATACATAACATGCTTTTCAGTAAGACTGTACATACTTTTGATTAAAGGTAATGGGGGGAGGGGCGTGCCTGGGTAGCTCAGGCTGTTAAGCATCTGACTTTAGCTTAGCCATGATCTCATGGTTCATGGGTTTGAGCCCGAGTCGGGCTCTGTGCTGACAGCCAGTTCAGAACGTGGAGCCTGTTTCACATTCTGTGTCTCCCTCTCTTCCCGACCCTCCTCTGCTCATGCTGTCTCTCTCTCTCAGAAAAAAAAATTAAAAAAAATTAAAAATTAAAAAAAAACAGTAATGGGACACTAGGATATCAATGTCATAAAATTATACATAGAGCATAAATTTTATCTTCAAAATGAAAGCCACATTTGGTCTGATTCTGATTTTTTATTTATTTATTATTTTTTTTAATTTCTAGGAGAGAGAGAGACAGCGTGAGCAGGGGAGGGTCAGAGTGAGAGGGAGACACAGACTCTGAAATTGGCTCCAGGCTCTGAGCTGGCAGTCAGCACAGAGCCCGACGCAGGGCTCGAACCCACGAACCACGAGATCATGACCTAAGCGAAAGTCGGACGCTTAACCGACTAAGCCACCCATGTGCCCCGGATTCTGATTTTAAAATGAAAATGCTGTTGAGGAGCCGGAGTGGCTCAGTCAGTTAAATGCCTGACTCTTGATCTCAGCTCAGGTCATGATCTCATGGTCGTGAGATCGAGCCCCTCTCGTGAGATTGAGAGGGTTCCCTCTGCCCCTTTCTCTCTGCCCCTCCCCTGCTCATGTGCTCTCTTATCTCTCTCTCTCTTTCAAAAAAGGAAAAAAAAATGCAAATACTGTCATACCAAAACATACACAGTACTGCAACTTTTGGAAAGCTGTAATTTGGTGGAATGTTGCATAAGAAAACATCATGAAACCATAAATCATTTAAACTCTATAAAATTTTTACCAAACCACTAATTCATGAAAAGAGTATTTTGTTAGTTTATTCCTGAAAATAATCAGTTTGATCAGAGCCTTTCAGTATGTCCGATGCTTTTCTTTCTTTGATTGGGGATTGTACTCTTGTTGTTTCATGGATATCAGTCAGGCATATGAAATTATGATATTTACAAAATCACTTAGGATAATCACAAAAAGCAATAATTCATACCAGAAAAATAAGTACTTTCTAGGAAAAAAGTGATAAAATTGGCTTTTGAAGAAGTTTTTACATACCATGTATATTCTTGTTAAAGTTAGTGAAGATAAATAACAAGGCGAGAAAACATACATTTAAAGTTTGATTTAAATGTGTCTTAGCTTTCCAAAAAGTACAGAAAAATATCTGTACCATAGTAAGATGTGAGATGGTTTAGAATGCATAGTTATTAGGTCTTACTCATTTTTAAAATGAGCAAGCTAATGCCAAAATAACAGGCTCTTTCAGTCTGTGGAAAAACCACTCTGTTGCTTTGAAATTATATGTTTAATATAAAGCTATGTTGGATACCAATATTGATTTGAAAATATTAGCTTGATTTATAGTTTCAAATAATATTATGTGGTTTTTGTTCTTTGGCCATTATGTCACCAAGTTAGAAATTTATATGACAAGATAGCCTAATTGTGGCTCCTCAATTCTAAAAACGCTTTTATAAAAGATTACCATCTGCATATTATGAAATAAAATATGTATGAGTCCAGAGACAATATTGCTCATAATGCAATTTTTCCTAAAATTATGTTTTCAGTAATACATATTAAATTTCTTAATGTTTCTGCAATCTCAACATGATTTTTCTGTTGATTCAAATCAGTCTCAAATGATGCAGATGCTGGATCAAAATCAAATTCATTGCTATCACAATGACCAAGTTCAAAGATTTCCTCTGCCCATTGATAGCCCCCTTACTAGATGTTGGAATTCAAAGATTCACTGGTTGTACCAACTTTTTAAGCAGGGAAGGAGAAATATAAAATTAAAAAAGAAATAGTGGTCCACAATATTATCCACATTTTCAAAAAAGAACAAGGAATTTCTTAGTTTTGCTAAAACTATGTGAATATCATGTAATGTTGAAGAAGGGACAGATTTATTTCAATAAAACATATACAACATTACCTAACTCAGATGAGAAGAAATGAGAGTGAAAAAGAGGAGAGAGAAATCCATAATTATATTGACAAACAGCTGAATAAGGAGTGAATATTTTTGAAGATAAAGATGACTGAAAATACAATAGCTTTCAGTCTAGTGAGTTTATAAATGTATTGCCTTATCAAACATCTCTGAATCAGTGGACTCATTCAGACTAATTCAACCCTCTGACAATCAATAATGATTTTGAAGCCCAAAACTATGGCTTGCTCATTATCAACTGAAACCAGACAGTTCCTGAAAATTAAATTCAATGGGATTTGATCAGCTTTATGAAAAGCAAAATGTTGTGATTACCCATTTTTTGTGTGCTTTAACTCAGAAGCTATATCTGATTATTTATGTACTTCTTGAATCTCTGTTTTGATATTTATTTTTTCTGTATTTTTGTTTTGTGTAAAATTTGAGTGAAATGATATGTATGGAGTGGGAAAAATTATATAACTGTATAAAGTTCCATGGTATTCGATATTCCTTCCTTATAAACTCAATGAAACTTACTTCTATGGCTGTATCAAAATAATAATAATCAAAAAATTGCAAGAAAATAACAGGTGTTTCTTTTTATAACAACTGGGATTCAGAATGTAAATTTCATATTCTTTTGAAAATGGTTATTTTTTGACCAGTGTTGATTTGGAGTGCCTGGAGTAGTACTTGAAGAAAACAAGTGTATACAGCTTGACTAAGCTGCAAATAAGCAGTCACCTGATATCTTTAGGAAGACACTTGAATGAGGCGAGCAAAACGAATAGGAAGAAATTTGATAAGGCTAAAAATTGTTTCTTTTATATTAAGGGGAAAACTGATGACAATGTTTCACAAAGAAAGAATATTGAGAATTTAATTTTCATTGGTTAATATATATTCTTTAATTTTTAATCTTTATTTATTTTTGAGAGAGAGAGAGAAAGCATGAAACAGAGGGAGAGGGAGACACAGAATCTGAAGCAGACTCCAGGCTCTGAACTGTCAGCAAAGAGCCTGACACAGGGCTCAAACTCACAGACTCCAAGATCATGACCTGAGCTGAAGTCAGACACTTAAATGACTGAGCCACCCAGGTGCCCTTGTGTAATATATTCTTGTTGAAAGAATCACAATGACACCATTAATTTAAATTATTTACAAGTATACAGTGAGACCATTTCTCCTAACCTCTGCAAATATATACTATAAAGAGTTAAATTATGTTTTTAAAGCAATATCTAAGTCAAATGTTTAGTTTTTATATTGTAAGACTTTGGAACACTTGTTGGGCCTATTATTTGATTATTCAAAATAGAATAGGACAAAAGTAAGATTTTTGAATTGTAGTTAATGAAATTAATATACAGCATGATAGACAAACAGTGGCCTATTTTCAAAACTTCATTGAAAATATTGTTTTCTCTTCACTTCTCCGTCCACAAGCCATCCCTAACTTCTAAGTAGGATCTTTTCATGTTTTGGAGGGGTAGAAAGAGATGGATTTAGCTGTGGCAAAGGCAGTCCCAATCTGGTCATAAAACTAGGAATTTATAATATGCTTTTCTTGTTTTTTACCCCACCTAGTATAAAATTATACACTACCCTTAGTAAATGTTTTCCATTGCAAATGATAAGTATTGTATTTGGGGGGTAATGCAAAGAATTCAGAACTCTAACAATTTAATGAAATAAATATTGAGTAATGAAACACAAAGAAATAGTAAAGGAAATAACCTGAGATCTTTGAATAAAACATGGAGTAACATACAGAACGTATGGAGGGAAATTTCTAACAGAAGTTAGAAAGGGAAATATTGGAATAAACAGAATCAATCAAGAGTAATTGCTTAATAACCAAATGTGTTAGCAGCAGGATGCAAGCAGAGGGTCGAGAAAAGAAACACTTAAAACTTTCCAGACATAGATCAAAGAGTAGCTAGTTCAAAATAGTCAGATGTCTATTAGGGAAATAGTTGAGACCAAAATAGAAGTGGAATATGTGGAAAGCTTCCAGAAAGGTAATGGTCTAGAAGGAGGTTTCTCTGACTTCATGATACAGACAAGCTGCCCAAGAATGAATTGTTGAAACTACTGTGCGTATCAGTCACTTTCCTGCTGCTTTCCTGAGATCTCTTCCATAAAGAAGAGAAAATATATCTTCTAAAATAGCTGAAATGTCATGCTGAGTGTGTGATGCTTAGGATGTATTACTTTATAGGGCAATCAAGTAGCAGAGGTTGGGAGTGCCTGGGTGGCTCAGTGAGTTAAGCGTCTGACCTCAGCTCAGGTCATGAGCTCATGGTTCTTGGGTTCGAGTCCCATATCGGGCTCTGTGCTGACAGCCAGCTCAGAACCTGGAGTCTGTTTCAGATTCTGTGTCTCCGTCTCTCTCTGACACTCCCCTGCCCACCCTGTCTCTCTCTTTCAGAAATAAATAAAAAACATTTAAAAATTTAAAAAAAAAAGAAGAAGCAGCAGAGGTTGGTGTCTAAAGTCCCAATCTAGATACAAAGTTCTCTTTTATCTTTCCAGTGGTATAGGTAGAAGTGACCAGTGCAAATTACCTGAGTAGTTAAAGGGTGCTGGTAACATTTTAGCAAGGAAAAGTATAAAAGCTTAAGAGGCTTTTATACAAACCCAGAGAGAAACATTTAACATACTTGTATGCTGTTCTGCTATTCCATATACTCCATCAAATTCCATATGGGGTGTGTGTGTGTGTGTGTGTGTGTGTGTGCGTGTGTGTGTGTGTGTTGTGAGGGCAAATATAAATTAAAAATAAGAGACTTAATTCTCCCTGTTGAGAATAAAGAAAATTCTCCTACCTCTCTTTTCTTAGAACATTTACATTAGAAATATATTAATTGTTCTGTCTCTGCCTCTTTGAAGTACACATAAATCTTTTTAAGAGCTAAATAAGCTTCTTGCCAGCTTTACAACCCAGGGATATCTTTCTCAAGGACCTTTGAAATGTAATCATCATGGAAGACATCACTCCTAAACTCCCATTTTCTGTGGGAGGGTAGGAATCTAACTTTGGTGGGGGTCTTGCTGCAATTTGCAAAAATACCTACTGCCATAAAGATATAAGGAAATTATTTTTCCTTGGATAAAGCCAATTAGCTAACACAAATGGTCACCTCAACGACAAGGTAAATCTAGGATGAATTGTGTGTGACAAGTGGTGTTGCTGGTACTCTTATCTGAGGACTAGTTATTGTTTATCTTGAGAGCATGTATGTAAATGGGTGGTGTCTGTTTGACTATTGTCTTTGCCTCTTAGTACATTGTCTACAATGTGCATCACATTCTGGTTAAATGCTTATTCAATGATACAACTGTTTTCTTTCTCTTCTGCCTTTGTGGAGAGGTTTTATGGCTTGGCAGAATATTTTATTTTCCAAGTGTGTGTATGAGATTGTGGTTGTGTGTGTGTGTTTTCAACTTTATTAAAAAAATATTTTTGGTCTCCTCAAGCACTTTTTACTTCCTTTAGTTATTCCAAAGAGTCACTTTTCTCTTCATGATTTCATTAGAGCATGACTTTAGGCAGTGACTTGCTGTGTCTTTATCTGCATACAATGTTGACTTAGAGGAAGAGTCTCTATAGCAAAGAATGAATAACCAACCGATGGAAGATAAATCTTTTCTTCTATTTAAAAAAATAAATCATATTCCCTATCCATAACTTTTCATTCCTCTTCGAAGATAATGAAAGGACCAGAGTTTGACTCAAATCAAAATGGAGACACCAAAATCATAAAAGTAGAAAAAGAACTAAATTTTAACGAAAAAGTGTGTTTAGACTTAAGCTATTTTGTGGTATAAAAAAAGTAAAATGTTTCTTATAAGTGGCAGCCTGAAAATGTTATGTAGTAATGGTTTATGGTGCCAATCTACCTGGAAATGTAGACTTGGGTGGATAGCTTGAGATGTACTTGTAAAACATGCACATTCTATTTTAGTTTCTGTGCATATAATCAACTGGAAATGCTAAGAAGATAAAGGAACTAAAGTCATTTATACCTTCAAAGCCACCCTTTGGCTGGCTTTCTGTGCAATTTAGGAATAATCTGGGGAGATTGTTATTTAAATATTTACACCTTGACAGAGAAGTAGAATCAGTGAGAGTTCTGTCCTCCTCAGATTCAGAAGAAGAGTCAGGGCAAACTAGATAAACGTCTGTAGTGTCATTAATACAATCCAGCACAATCTGTCATCTTTCAAATGCCAAAAGTATGCCACATGTAAAGACTGAATATTCAGGAAGCAATAGCTGTTACTAAGGAGAGCATAATTCCACAGGTATGGGGGGAAGAAGTAAAAGTGGTGAAGGATAAATGTGATTGTCAAAACGAAAGCATAACTAAAAATGTGGTATAGAATAAGGAACATTGAAACTGTAAATTAATCAATATTAAATGGAATGTTTGCCTAGAAAAAATATATAGTATTTGTTCTATGCCAACTATCATACACCATTGTGCATGGCTTGACTGAGTTTAGAGTCTAGCAGAGTTAAAATGGATAATTATGGTGACATAATATTTTAAAAGACTGAAACTATAACAAATGCTTCATAACAATATTTTTAAAAATATTAAACATTAAAGTATAAACTATTTGGAAATATATATTATTTTAAAATATAAGAAATTTTGAGTACAGACTGTTCCTGACTTATGAGGCTTTGGCTTTCATTTATTTTTTAATATTACAATGGAGCAAAAGTGACATGCATTCAATAGAAAAGCTACTTCAGATACTGAATTTGATCGCCAGGGCTAAGGATAACATAGGCAGTAGCATACCCTGTGATGCTGGGCAGCAGCAGGAAGCCTCAGTCCTCTGTCAGCCCCTTGATCACCTAGGTAAACAACCAGGACACAATCATTCTGTTTTTCACCTTCAGTACAGTATTCAATAAAATTAACGTGTGCTGTTCAACACTTTATTATAACATAGTCTTTGTGTTAGATGACATTGCCTAACAGTGGGCTATGTAAGTGTTCTGAGTGTGTTTCAGGTAGATGAGGCTAAGCTGTAATGATTGGTAGGTTAGGTATATCAAATGTATTTTCTACCTATGATGTTTTCAATTTTTGGTTTATTGGGATGTAACCTCATCTTCAGTTGAGGCAGACCTATAATTTAAAAACATATCTCAGCATTAATTTCTTTTAGATATTTATTTCCTTTTATTTTCTGGAATTAGGTGTATTCATTTCAATTTTTTAATGTTTTATTTATTTCTGAGAGTGAGAGAGAGAGAGACAGTGTGATCAGGAGAGGGTCAGAGAGAGAGGGAGACAGAGAACCCAAAACAGGCTCCAGGCTCTGAGCTAGCTGTCAGCAGAGCCCGATGCGGGGCTCGAACCCATGAACCGCGAGATCATGAAATCGGACACTCAACCTACTGAGCCACCCAGGCACCCTGGGCATATTCATTTCAATATGAGATCAATTTTTATAATTTTCCCTGTTGAGATCTAGCCATGCTCAATTTAAAAAATCTTAGAAACCAGAGAAATATATAGGAAAACAAAACTAATCATCATCCTACTGTCTTAAATAATGTCTCTTAAGGATTTTATACATGTCCTTATGCTATTTTTCAGTATTACATAAATCCTTAAAACATCAATTGTCTTGAGCTGTTTTTCTGTTCGCAATATTTTGGGAATCAGCAAACACTCTTTAATGACACAAATGTCTGAATAAAGGTCACTCATATAAACATTCTCTTCATTTTCATTAATTACTGTCCAATTTATGTGTAGATAGGTAGATAAGTAGGTAGATGCATGGGTACTTAGATAGATATAGATAGATACAGTGTTTGTCTCTTATAAGATAAAGATGAACAGAACCCCTCCACCATAACCCGGCTTTCCTAGTGTCTTAGAATAGTGCTTTCGAGGGAGAAAATAGCCATAGAGACAGTGTGATCCTACTTGGCAGACTGTGAAAGGCTGAGAATATGACCATGAATGATAAGGATCACACCATGCATGGTTAAGCATAGAAGAGAGAGAATAAAAGAAGGAACCATGATAAATCACAGGACCATGATGGATTACAATAGTCATATTGGGGTTTAAGGTAAGAAAATTTTGAGAGATCTGGGCTGTTTGGTAATGGTAAAGGAGACTGTAAGTTTTTAGACAGTGTTTTGCTATATTTCTAATGTAACACTGTTGAAAGACTAGAGAGTTGGAACTGAGCATCATGGCTTTATTATTAGAATTGTGAATGCACATTGTGCAGAAATTTATAGAGGCATTTCTTGTATTTTTAAGAAAACTTCCTAAATGTGGATATTTTTAGACAAAAGATATAAAGTTAATGTTAGACCATACTTGGAATGAAAATAATAGCATATTTAGAAAAATAAGTGAATTCATAGGTTACTAGGATAGTTAAATGGTTGTTTGTTTCACCTGTGTGCTTGTAGACATTTATGTTATGATTAGCTGTTTCCAAATCTGATTATTAGAAAAAAAAGAAGGGATAATCAAAGTAATGAAATATCTGCCTTTCGATAGATTCAGCTCAGATGAAAAAGTCATTTCTCTAATGAATTGTTTTGTTAATTTTCCTCACCATGAACATGAAGTTCAATCTACTAAGATTCATCTGCAAAAGCACCGAAGACATCAAATGTAATGAGGGATAGCAGTTGCTGGGTGAATCAAAGTAATCAAGTCACAAGGAATGGGAAGATTTTTTTTTTGAATATAGATTCTGCCAAATGATCCCAAGTTTCTAGAACCAAGAGCAAATTCTTTAGCTGAAGATAAAGAACACACCATCTCACAGGACAATTTCAGAATGGTCAATACTGATAATTTATTTGAGTCTTTGAAATAAGTCAAAGAGTGACAATTAATGAAAAAAATCTCTGTTTTTTAGTTTCACAGATGGGCTGCTTCCCAAGTTGAAATTCACACATCTGTTGATTTTTTACAAAGGGCATTCCATCCATCGTTGCCCATAGCTTCCATAGGAGCTACTGAGGGACCATGCAAAGAAACTGATGGAAAACCTGGTAGAATTATAGTCAGTCAGCATAATAATCATGGGCTGTACTATTTGTGTTTGTTGATTTGAATTAAAATTGGTATAGTGCACTAGAGACAAAGCTTACCAATAATGCAATAAAGCTCTGCCTGTGTGATGATATTTAGGTTACTTTAAAATGAAATATTTTGTTGACTCACATCAGTAGTTTAAGTTAATATTTGTGCAATGAATACTGTGGTCCTTCACCGAAATCATCTGTTTAGGGTCAATAGACCCACAAGTGATCACCCAGTAGGAATCACCCTCCATTATGGGGCACCACAGCACCCAGCTGATATGGGGATACAAAATCCTGACACTCATGCCTCATTTGGGACAACTTAGAAGAGTGAGCTCAGCTCCCAAGGAAGGGCTGAGGCCTCCATTACAACCATACTGTGAGTGTGTCCAGTCCAATCATACCTTCTTTTGATGGTGTTCTGTAATCCCTAGTTATTCAATTAAATACTAACTTAGGTGCTGGTATAAGGATATTTTTTTAAAGAATGTGTTTAAGTCCATAATCAATTGAATATTACTAAGGGGCTATCTTAAATAACCTGGTTGTGTCTAATTCGATTAGCTGAAGAATGTTCACAGCAGATCAAGGCTCACTGGGCAACAGCTTCAGCCTATACTAAGAGGTCCAGCCTACCCTTCTGGATGGCCTGCTCTACGAATTTTAAATTAGACTAGCCAGACAGCTCCACAATTGCATATTAATCTCCTACTATAACTCCTACTTGGTCTGTTTTGCAGATTAAACCGTGACAGATAAACTCCCTAACTTCTTCTCAAGCATATCTCTCTAGAGCAATTCTTATACTCCATTTGCACGCAGCTCCAGGGATCAGTCTAAGACAGTAAGTTTTCATCCTTGCCTTTTTTTTTTTTTCAATAAATCTGTCCAATTCAGTGAAGTTTTGCTTGAATCAGAAAGTTTGATCAATAAGTTCCATGGAGCAAGTTGATTTTAGAACTCCCTTGAGTAAAATTTTAGTTAGCTAAGTTTGTGTTAGACACATTTTTTCAAGGCAACATGCACCCTTTCAGTGTTTCTTAACTGATTATTTGTTTCATTTTATCCCTTTTCAAAATTAATGCCCCAAATTATTTTTTTATCCCAACTCTATCCATCATTTGTGACAGATACTTTCCTCACAAGTTACAGTACTTTTGTATAATCTGCTTCAATGGAATTCTCAATGCTCCTTAAAACTACTTCTGTAACTCCCTTTTATAATGCTTCATGGTGGCTAATTCAAAATGTTCCAATTATCCTCAACTTTCTATTCCCCACACTTGTGAAGAGAGCCTCCTTCTCTACTACTTCTGAAACAGAAATAGAAACCATCAAATTGAGACTCTCTCATACTTATACCTGCACAGTTCTAGAAATCCTGTGCTTTTTTTTCCCCTCCTGTCATGATGAAAACATCAAAGAACATTTCTCTCTTACTATCTAGAAGATTAACATTCCTTATGCTCTGGGTCCTGTATCTTGTTTGCTTGAGGCCCTTGATTCATCCATTATTTTCTCTCCCTAAACTATAAGTCCCTATAGCTAAACATTCAACTATCCTCTGTATTTTACAGTCATTTTTATGATACCACCTCAAATTCATAGAAGAGTTGTTTACATTAGCTGCTCAGGTCTTACTTAATGCATTCTAGAATGTTCCCTGGCAACTAGACAGAATGAGTTATTTTTAAGATTGCTAGTGACTTTATTGTCAAATAAAATAAGTAATTTTTAGTTCTTAGATGCAATATTTGATACTCTTAAGCACACTTTTCATGAAATGATTTATTCTATAGGCTTTTTTTTCATATTTCTGATTTGTCTTCTAACACGTTTCCCATGCATAATTCTCCTCTCAATCATTCATTCAAGACGTCTTTTCAGTGTTTTATTTTAGGTTCTATTCTGGTCTTATTCTACACACTTTCCCTGGATGATCTCAATATTATTGTTTCAAGCACCACCTATTTACTGTTTAGAAAAAAACACCTCCATCCAAGATCTCTCCCTAAATTTGATATTAACATAACTCACTGCCTGTTCAGTGTATTTATGATGCCCATAACCACATTTTCTCCCAGAGAATATGCTATTCATATTGTGCCTCTTATCTCAGTATGTACAAAATTCTACCCATTTGTTTACCTTGCTGAATATTTAGATTTACCTTCTGACCTGTCCAGTTTACTTACCTCCCACATGCAATCAATCAAAATAGCTCTAATAAGGGCAACTGTTTATGGGGCTCAGTGTCCCTAGTAGAAATTTCTTTTCCTTCCTTCCTTCCTTCCTTCCTTCCTTCCTTCCTTCCTTCCTTCCTTCCTTCCTTCCTCCCTTTCTTTTTTCTTTCTTTTTTCTATCTTTCTTTTTCTTTCTTTCTTACCTTTTTTCTCTTTTTCTTTCTTTCTCTCTTTCTTTCATACTAATCCTGTGGTAGCCACTGGTATTGAAAAAAACTCTACATCAGCTTTCTTATTGGTATACTTTTACCCTTTCTGACTTTAAGCTTTTATGATTTTTTGTTTCTTTTCTTTCCCTTCATCTTTTCTAATCTTATACTTTTCTGGGATGATATCTGAGAGCAAAAAAGAAACATAACACTGGGAGGAAGAGCCTTGTATTTAACTGCCCTTCTGTTATGTGAGGATATGCAGTGTGAGGTGTTAGACTGGTCTTGTCCATAGACATACTGTTTTGAGAAGCACTGAAGATGTGCTCGAACTCACGAAACTGTGAGATCATGATCTGAGCCAAAGTCAGACTGAGCCATCCAGGTGCCACTATTTCTCTGATTTCTATTGTGGTTTTTGTGTGTGGCCACAATCAGGTTACCTAATATGGAGCTGGACCTTCTTTATCTATGTCTATGGCTCTAGATCCCTGACTCTTCCAGGTATTCTAGATCCTTAGGCAAGTGCTTGGATCTTAACCTACTAAAAAAATACATCTGAAATTTTATATTAATCATACATAGAAGAATGCCAAATTTGCTTTCCCTGTTGCTTGTTCTTTTTTTCTTCCTTCCTCCTTCTTATGCCCTCTTTCTCAGGCCACATATATTTTTTCTTTCTCACATCTTTTATACTTCATACACTTATATACTTTATACATAGTATATATAAATGACTTAAGTGGGGGCGCCTGGGTGGCTTAGTCCGTTAAGCCTCCGACTTTCGCTCAGGTCATGATCTCGCGGTTTGTGGGTTCGAGCCCCACGTCGGGCTCTGCCAGCTCAGAGCCTGGAGCCTGTTTCAGTCTGTGACTCCCTCTCTCTCTGACCCTCCCCTGCTCACGCTGTCTCTCTCTCTCCTAGAAATAAATAAAACATTTAAAAAAAAATAAATGACTTAAGTGTATCTTATATACTTATGTACTTCTCACTTGCCTCAAATATCTGCTCATTTCCCTGCTCTCAAACCTCTCCTTCATCCTTCCCTTATTGTAATCATTCCTCTCTTCTACATCCTCCTTTGCTTTGTTTTTCTTTGCATAATAGCATCTTAGCTGGGAAGCTGTAGAAGCAGTTAAAAGAAGGGGCTGTATCTAGACCACTTGCTTCAAATCTCAGCTTTGCATTAAGCATCTTGTGATCAGAGGTAAGTTAAATGACCTCAGTTTTCCTCATCTACAAAATTATGAGTTTAACTTATTTAAACAATTTAAATTATTATTATTTTAAAAAGTTATTTTAAATCATATTAAAATAGCATTTAACAAATAGAGGAGGTGTGCCTGGGTGGCTTATTTGGTTAAGTGTCCAACTCTTGATTTTGGTTCAGGTCATGACCTCACCGTTTTGTGAGATCCAGGCCCGCTTTCGGGCTCCATGCTGGGTGTAGGGCCTGATTGGGATTCTCTCTCTCCATCTTTTTGTACCCCTCCTAATCTCTCTCTCTATCTCAAAATAAATTAATAAATATTAAAAATAAAAATAAGTAGGAGAATATAATGAGTGATTGAGTTAATGGCTGTAACAACATATTATTTTAGTCTGAATATGAATCTTAAGACTGTTTATCCAGCCTCCATCTAATTCATTTCATCTCTCTCTTTCTCTCTAATTATTTTTAAAAAAGATTTTTAATGTTTATTTATTCTTGAGAGAGAGACAGAGCACTAGCAGGAGAAGGGCAGATAGAGAGGGAGACACAGAATCAATCAAAACAGGCTCCAGGCGCTGAGCTGTCAGCACAGCGCCCCACACCGGGCTCAAACTCACGAGCCTCAAGGTCATGACCTGAGCTGATGAATTGTTCTAATTCTTATATCTGCCATGTGAAAACCTAGAAAGCAGAATGAGAATAAGCAACCTTTGTGACTCCCATCACTGGTCAGAATAAAATTATAGGATTTTAAGGGGTTATCCATTTCATTTCTACTTTCTACTTGTAAGACAAAGTATTATATTTAGTCCTCTGATTATTGTTTTGGGGAGTAAGAGTATTAACTCTTTGAACCATAGGCATATGTCCTTTCTTTCATGATCCAGTACATTCTATTTATCATCCCTGTGATTCAAGTTTATTGCCTTGGATTATCTGTATTTTTCTTCTTTTGTCATACATTAAACTGGCTTCTCCACCATGCTGTGGATTTTCTTTTACTATTTCCTCTCTAAAGTTTTTTTTTCTTCCTTAACAAGTTTCCTTAACAATTTGTAAACTATTTATAAATTTTGTCATGTCATTCTGAGGCTTTCTCACTACTCTGTTTTTGTCATTATCTAAGTTTAATCAATTATAAAAAAGAAGTCACATCCTAAGGCAAGTGGTAGGCTTTGAAACCTACATTACTAACAAACATTGCTCCTCAGAGTGCATGGATCATACTTGATTAACCCAGAGCTAAATTCTCAGAGTTAATCCTCTTCTATATTTTTAATCTTGCTAACTCTTAGGGCTACTTCACTTCCTGAGGAAGGAGTTACATGTTGCCCTGAAGTGTTATATTGTCTTTCTTATTAGTAATATAAGTTCTGGTTCAGGCATGAGGGATCATATTCTTACCTATATAAACTAACTCCTTGGTCAATATCTATCATCCTTTGCTTAAGCCTACTCCACTAATTTGTTGGGTAATATTTACTCCCAAGCATACCTTTTCTCCTACTGCCAAAATTTTATGTTATACAAAGATAACTTAGGATTCCTTTTTAGGTACATAGAGGACAATATTCTTAATAATAAAGGTGGGTTGTATTTCAGTGTTCTATCGATCTGAATTCTTTAATTGTTTAAAGTTACTTTTAGTGGTTTTAAAGTTTCAGTAATAACATAGCTCTCTTATGGTCAAGAGAGAATAACTAATCAGTAAATTGATTTCTAGAATGACAGAATTGTAATGATCACTAAAGAGTATTAAAATAAAGACTATCTAGTTTTATTTCAGAAATCGATTTCCATCTTCCTAACAAAATATTTCAAGACACTCTAGTTTGGGGTGGGGGGACTGGGAATCCTCAAGGGACCTATGGCTGAGATCATGGGACTTGGAATTTCTGTCATCTTTAAGCAGCTCACCCTCCACTGATATCTGCCTTGGCTTTTCTCTCCTGCCCAAAGACTAGCAGCAATCAATGATCATGAACCTCTCCAAGTACTGAGCTTCAATTGTTACTTAAATAAAATGTTTTCTGGGGCACCTGGGTGGCTCAGTCAATTAATCCTCTAAGTTTAGGTCAGTTCATGATCTTGTGGTCAGTGAGTTTGAGCCCTGTGTGGGGCTCTGTGCTGATAGCTCAGAGCCTGAAGCTTGCTTCGGATTCTGTGTCTCCCCCTCTCTCTCTGCTCCTTCTCTGCTTTTGCTCTGTCTCTATCATTCAAAATTAAGTAAACATTAAAAAAAATTTTTAATTTTAAAAATGTAAAATATTTTCTGAATCCTCACAGATGTTCCTATGAACAGACTGAAAACCACTGTGTTAATTTTTATCTTGTTTTTATAAAAGAAAAAAGGGAGTGAGACATATATAATTATTTGTTTAAATTATAAAAATATTAGTAATGTCATTTCTTTTTTTTTTTTAATTTTTATTTATTTCTAGGAGAGAGAGAGACAGCGTGAGCGGGGGAGGGTCAGAGAGAGAGGGAGATACAGACTCTGAAATAGGCTCCAGGCTCTGGGCTGGCTGGCAGTCAGCCCAGAGCCTGAAGCGGGTCTCGAACCCATGAACCGCCAGATCATGACCCAAGCGAAAGTCGGACGCTTAACCGACTAAGCCACCCAGGCGCCCCTAGTGATGTCATTTCTAACATCTTATTCAGTGCTTCCTTTGACAATTAGTTTGTCAAATCAATTTGTTTAAAGTATAAATTTTATGTCAATAGAGGAGCGAAATCTTTTCTAACTAGAGATTTCAATTGAAAAGAAATTTTATTTGTTAAAAATAAGCATTTTTCTTTAAAAAGTGTCTTAAAGGGGCGCCTGGGTGGCTTAGTCGGTTAAGCGTCTGACTTTCGCTTAGATCATGATCTCGCGGTTCGTGGGTTCGAGCCCCGCGTCGGGCTCTGTGCTGACTGCCAGCTCAGAGCCTGGAGCCTGTTTCCGTCTGTGACTCCCTCTCTCTCTGACCCTCCCCTGCTCACGCTGTCTCTCTCTCTCCCCTAGAAATAAATAAAACATTCTAAAAAATTTTTTAAAAAGTGTCTTAAAATTTATGATTATTAGGGATTTTGAAAATGTTTTACTTTCTGTGTAAATTGAAGCATAAAACTTTGAGTGAGAAAAATTTAAAAGAAAAGCAGCTACAGCGGAAGCTTAACATTAGCTGCAAGCTATTCCTTCTCCCTTTAAGATATTATAGTTACAGCATTTTCAAATCTAACTTCTTACATTTTCTGCGCTATGCTTGGCTTCTCACCCTTTGCAATTTACTTTTAGATATTCACCAGACGTATTTATCTGTAGCTGCTAAACATCTCATGATTTTTCATATCATAAATTTCTCAAATATATTTAAGAGTTCAAGTGAAAATGGCAAGCCTTAGGAAAAAAAAAGATCTAGCCTACAATATATGTTTAGAAAAAAACCTCAAAAACTAACAAAATACAATTTCTTCTAAGTTTTATATTGTTTTCTTTTAACAACCTTGCCGGTAACCTTTAAAACCAAGTTACAAAGTGATAGTATGTGGCATTTTAGTATATCATCAGTGAGCATGCCACGCATAACCCATCTCTAGAATGTTCCGTGAATGCTTTTTAATGACTCCAAAGAAGAAGTTAGTTGGTATAAAACAAACTGAAATAAAAGCCTCTGGCAAAATGTTGTTTTGATCACAGCTCATGTGAGAAATAAGCACGGGCAGTTTATGACAGTCCCACAAGAAAACTTCGCATAGCATATGTAATATAAATATAAAAATGACAGGAACCTGAGTTAAAAGACATTTGACAGAAGTACCATATTTTCAAAGTTTGCCTGCCCATACCTTTCCTGTCATATATAACTGGAGTAATATTTGATGAACAGAAAAAAAAGATATAAATATAATATTGCTTTCATACCTGAGGTTAATGCATTTAATTAGCACATTAACATTAAAATAAGACCATCCAATTTGTTTACACAATCAAAATCAGAACATTAAGCATTTCTCATTAAGTTGGGTTGCTTTTTCTTCATATTCCTTTTCTTCTTCTTGTCCTGAAATTTATTTACACTCCCAGGCTTACTTTTCTTCATGTTTCTGTACCAGAGCTGCAAATAGCATTTTGATGAATTTATATTCAATGTAGTGCTAATCAATATTTCTTTCAAATAAAATTCAGTATCTTTGGTACTAAAAG
The DNA here is from genome assembly GCF_003009895.1 of Hyaena hyaena. NCBI lineage: Eukaryota > Metazoa > Chordata > Mammalia > Carnivora > Hyaenidae > Hyaena > Hyaena hyaena. Next base: position 431,074 of record NW_024081802.1, on the reverse strand, counting down.
TAGGTAAAAAAAAATACACAGAATTTTCTTTCACACTAACAGTTGATTAAAGCTGACACTGCTTTTTTTAAAAAAAAAAAAAAATTTTAAAAAGCCTTTAATTTGGCTGTTAAATTTTCCTTTTCATTACATTAGTTTTTACACAAATTTCTGCAATATATATCCTAAATTTGCTTTAAAACGTGTTATATTTAGTTTTAAAACAATTTTCTTTTTACACATTTATTTCCACTATATAATACTTGGGAAGATAAACCAAGGATGTGAATATATTTTTTTGTGTGTGTTTGTATGTATAACAAACCAAAAAGATCGCTTATCCTTGTGATGATAAACTGTAACCATATCTGTGTGTAACTTATCCAATGGTTAAACTGTGCCATTCATTTTAAGAAGATAAATTTGTCTTTTATCAGAGAGTCTGAATACTTTTATGTATGGCACATTTCCCTAAAGATGATTTCATACAAGATTTAGTTTCATTTATTCAACTGCATATATAGATTGGTTTGGCATATTCTCTTTGTGTCATATGATGTGATAGCACCATTAAGATACAGAAATATCAGTCCAGCATGACAGAGCTAAAAAGATATATAAGAAATGGCCAAAACAGAGATCACATGTGTGTATTATACTTTAGAAACTTCATTTTTTTTATTTGACAAAGGAAAATATATAACTAGAAAGGTTGTTTTATGTTGGTGTTTTTTGTAGGTCATCCCTGCAAATTCCTGATCTCCCTCTCTCTTTGCTTTAAACCGTCAAGCATCCCACTGAGTCTTCTCATGGATGCCTCATTGAAAGTCTCTCCATGTGTTTCTGAGTGATGTGAAATCTGGGAAGTGACGAAACATAAATTACTCCTTTTAACTAGAGGAACTGACGATCTCACAAGGTTCAGAGGTGAATGTGTTTCCCCACAGATAAAAAATTAGAGAAGACAGAAAAATGCATTATTTCAATTCAATACAATAAAAATTCATTCATTACTTGGTATGTACAAAGCACCACTTTAAGTGTCTGCTTTATCTTTGAAGGAGAACTTTCCTAACTGGAGAAAACAAACAAACAAACACAAGAGAAACTTTTCATATGCACAAATAGGTAGGCAGTAATTGTCGTGACAGCCGTTGAACTAGCCTGAAAAAAGAACAATGTGAAGAGCACTGAGAAAACTACTGTGGAGATGTACAACTGCGTAACTTCAAAGCCAAGTAATAAAACAAGTAAAATGAGCATTGGGATAGAATATTAAATAATTTTTGTAAGAACATAGAACAAAAACTAAAAAACTAAATGATCATAGTAACATGATAATAATTGTTTAAAGGCAAGTCATTATTAAAATACACTGTAAAGGTTAACTAATCAAGTCTATACCCATTACATCAACAAATATTGAAAAACATTAACATCAATCTGAAATCTGAACATTTGTCGTAATGTTGAACACTTTAAAAGAAAACAATATCATCAGTTCACCTTTAAAAATGGCTTTATAGGGGAACTCAGATGGCTCAGTCAGTTAAGTGTCTGACTTTGGCTCACGTCATGATCTCATAATTGGTGGGTTCAAGCTCCCTGTCAGGCTCTACACTGAGCTCGGAGCCTGGAGCCTGCTTCGGATTCTGTGTCTCTCTGTCCCTCCCCTGCTTGTACACACAGCACTGATTCTCTTTCTTTCTCTCTTTCAAAAATAAATAAATTAATTTTTTTTAATTTAAAAAATGGCTTTGTAAAAGGGGTGAAGCAAGTGCCAGTGTTATTTTCAGGTCCACTTAACTGAGTGTCATTAATTTTTCTTGATTGTTATCAAATTTTTTAAGTCTTAAATGGAAAAATAGGACATCTGGTATTTCAGATAGATTCCATCCCCAACATAAATATCTGATAAAAGAGTTTATTTTCTTTGTTTTTTTTGTTCTTGCTGTATAATGGGGGGGGACGCCTTTGAGTTGTATTTTGCTTCATTTTTAATTTAACTTCTGAGAGGCACTGAAGAATAGTGTAGTGTATAAGCTTTTGTACTTACTTGATATAGTAGATTCCAAGGTTAGGTGATTTACCAAGACCTAGGTCAAGTTACCTAACTTCTCTTTGCTTTTTTAGGGTTATTCTTCTACAGAGCATGTATCAATTGTCCTGATGTTCAATGGATCAATAACAATGCATCTCCCTTACCTGAATGCAACCAGTTGAGGAAAAGACTGAGATATGTGGGTATCAAAATATGTTAGTCAACCTAGTAATATTGATGATAGCGGCTAATATTTACACATCACAAATATTTTCCTTGGTATTCTTTGCATATATTAATTTAACAAGTTTCCAATCCTATCACTATTAACCGTGCCAAATTTGCTTTCAGAACAGAATGTGATCTGTAACCAAACACACTTGAAAATACTCAACACTTGCATTAGCTTTCCCTGCCGGCTTCCAACACACATGCGCATTCCACTCCTTATCATCTGTCACAGGTAGAACTGGACAATAGTAGACTTCTCAATTGTTGATGGGACACTTACTCATAGCTGAGGAGAAAATAAGATATGCTTCTCCCAAAGAAAAAGGCTGTTTCTTCTCTCCATATTGATAAGTAAATGACACTTTCTCATACGGAAATATGTGCTATAAGAAAAGGAGATAGAGACCTAAATTATTTCTCTTAAATAATTCTTTCTTCCATGGGAATATAAGTAAAGGAACATAAAGTTTTCTTCTAAAGAATAGATACTCAACAAATTGAACTTATTTATTTATTTATTTAGAGACATACACTGGAAAGACAGTCAGGAGGAGAGAGAGAGAGAATCTTAATCAGGCTCCATGCTCAGCACTGAACCTGATGTAGGGCTTGATCCCATGACCCTGGGATCATGATTTGAGATGAAATCAGGAGTCAGATGTTCAATTTATTGAACCACTCAGGTGCCCTGGAATTTATTAGTTTAGATAAATCTACAAGCACTTCAATTTGTACAAGCACCCTTTAATTTGTTCTAAGTTCTAAATAATGCTTTGCCTATCATTGTAAAAGTAGCTACTTAAATCTCTGAAAATGTCAAAACTGTATATGTTTGAACACCTTTTTATGAAATACTTCTCAAAGCTCTCATAACTATGTGTGAAACTTAAGTGAGAATTCATAGAAATTTTATTTCTCTCACAGGTATTTAAAATGTCCTATGGACAGAAAAGATAAATTAAAAATATCAGGAATGTGTAAAGATCTATTTTTTTCTGCTGTTTTTATAAGCCAAATATAATTAGAAAAGACTATCAACTTGGTGTTCATATCTAAGCTATATTACTGTCATAACAATCAAAGGTTTACCAAAATTTTATTCTGAGTCCTTAATTACTCTAAAATATTCATTCCAGGGGTGCCTAGGTGGATTGGACAATTAAGTGTCCAAGTCTTGATTTCAGCTCAGGTCATGAACTTACAGCTCCTAAGTTTGAGCCCCACATCTATCTCTGAGCTGACAGTATGGAGCCTGCTTAGGATTCTCTCTCTCTCTCTCTCTCTCTCTCTCTCTCTCTCTGTCTCTGTTTCTCTCTGTCTCTCTCCCACTTTCCAGTTCTCCCCCTCTCTTCCTTTGTCCCTACTCCCATTCATTGTCTCTCTGTCTCTCAGATTAATAAATAAAATGCTAAAAAAAAATACTCATTCTACTTAGAAGTTAAAAATAATCTTAACATGATTCCATTTGGAAAAATTTTGATTATGTATTAAAACATTACTTTTTTTCTCTTTTACAATAACTCCATGAGTAAAGGGCCCAAATATTTGCCTAATTTCAAAATATAATTTTAAAATTTAAAACTACAGGAATTAATTTTTGATCATCTAATTGTTCTTTTATTTATTTATTTATTTATTTATTTATTTATTTATTTTTGAGAGAGATAGGCAGAGAGTGAGGGGGACGGAAGATTCAAAGTGAGCTCTGTGTTCACAGCAGAGATCCCAGTATGGGGCTTGAACTCACAAACTGTGAGATAATGACCTGAGCTGAAGTTGGATACTTAACCAACTGAACCACACTGGTGCTCCTGATATCTAATTGTTCTAAATAGAGCTATTACTGTCTGCAGAACTCTTAAATCATAAATAATATCATATAGTTGTAAAACCAGAAGAATATATCTATTGGCACATGAATTTGCACAGCTTAAAAGATTTTCTTTCCCTTTACAAAATCGGTTTTAATTTTTTACTAACCAAATTAATGTAAATTGCATATCACCAAAAATTTTTTGTAGTGTCTTATGTTATAGCCTAAATAATAATGTGCAGTGTAACTAGTAATTGTAACAACTTTGAATGATTTCATTGGTTAGTATATATTTTTGAAAATTTTATTATTTTTTTGATGTTGCTTAGTCAATTAAAATGATGACTTTAATAATAATATCATTATCTATTAATCCTCTGATAAGCATAACATTTAGCAAAATGTAGGATTCCAGAATTATTCTACTAATCTACTTTTATAATGACCTACACAGACATATTTTCTCAGAAAAATATCTTAATTTCTGGGAGACTGTAATATTAAAATGCTAAACTTATACAATATTCTATCACTGCAAAAGATTGCTTCCAAGAAGAAATCATATGGTAAAGAGTATCTTCATATTTGTACTGAATGTTATCCTACCCTAATTCACAAAAATTTGTACTGAATGTTATCCTACCCTAATTCACAAAAATATCTATCTTGATATTAATTACAGCAGAATGTTGTGACACTTAGCTTTAAAGAGGAAAATTAATCAACATAGAGGTGAGTAGAAATGAACTTAACATATGAAATTGTTTTACAGGTATTTAAAGAGAAAGACTCCTATTCACCTTATAATTAATGTAATTCATACCAAAGCTAGCTTTTAAATTAATATGAATTGTGAAAGCATGCATGCGGCCATCCTAATATTACAGTGAAAATCCAGGGTTGGAGAAAAATTATTTAGTAGTATTTTGATCCTCCAAATTTAACTTGACTTATTGCTCAAAATATTTCCATCATAGGGCTTAGAATATTGACTGATAGAAGTCTTTAAAAATTTGCCACTGAAAGTGTGGTCAGGCTAATAATATCTATTTCATTTTGGAGCTTGTTAAGAATGCAAATATTCAAGCCCTACTCAAGATCTACTGAATCAGAAATTACATTTTAATAAGATTTACAGCTGTTTCACATGTATAGTTGTTTTACATATTGTAAATTAAAGCTTTGTAAGGATTACATTAAGGAAGGATGGGAATATTGCTTCAATTTCTCTTTAATTTTTTTATTTTTAATATAAGTAGAGTTGACATATAATATTAAACTAGTTTCAGGTCAACAACATATTACATACATTATGAAATGCTTGCCACAATAAGTATATTACAATATTTTTGCTTATATCACCTATGCTGTGCTTTTATCCTATTGACTTATTTTTTTTTATAACTGAAAGATTGTACTTCTTAATACCCTCATCCATTTCACCTCTCCCCATCCCATCCCCTTTGACAACCATCAGTCTGTTTTTTACATTTATGAATCTGATTCTCTCATTTTTGTTATTGTTTAGTTTTTTAGATTCCATATATAACTGATATCATATGGTATTGGTCTACCTTTGTCTGGCTTATTTCACTTAACATAGTACCCTCCAGGTCCATTTATGTTGTCACAAATGACAAGATTTCATTTGTTTTTCATATTCCACTGTGTATGTATATCACATTTTCTTTATCCATTCACCTATCAATGGGCACTTAGGTTGCTTCCATATTTTAGGACTGCAAATAATACTGGAATAAACATTGGGGTGCATATATGTTTCCAAATTAGTATTTTTGTTTTGCTCAGGTAAGTACCCAGAAGTAGAAATACTGGATTGTATGGTACTTCCATTTTTAATGTTTTGAGGAACCTCCACTCTTTTCTAGGATGGTGCACTAATCTATATTTCCACCATCAGTAGACAAGGGTTCCCTTTTCTCCCCATCTTTGGCAACATTTTTTTATTTTTTGTCTTTTTTAACAGTTTTATCTGTCTGTCTATCTGTCTTACTATCTATCTACCATTTATTTATTATTTAAGGGGCAGGAGGTACAGAGTGAGGGAGATAGAGAACTCCAAGCTATTAGCCCAGAGCCCAAAGTGGGGCTCAATCTCAGGAACCATGAGATCATGACCTGAGACAAAATCAAGTCAAATGCTTAATTGACTGAGCCACTCAGGAGCCTCATTTATTGTTCTTTTTTATTATTATAATCATTTAGATTGGTGTAAGGTGATATCTCATTGTGGTTTTGATTTGCATTTCCCTGATTACTGATGAGCATCTTTTCATGTGTCTGTTGGCCATCTGTCTTGTCTTTTTTGGAAAAATGTCTATTTCTATTTCATGCCCACTTTTTAATTGGACTATTTTATTTTATTGAAGTATTAAGCCAATTATTATTACTTTGAATATTAATCCCTTATTAGATATATCATTTGTAGATATTTTCTCATTCAGTAGGTTGCTTTTTTGTCTTGTTGATGGTGTCTTTTGTGGTGCTTTTTAGTTTAATCTGTAGTTTAATGTAGACTCAATTATTTGTTTTCCTTGCCTGAGGAGACAAATCCAAAAATATATTGTTTTTTTTTTGGCTGAGGCCAAGAGATTAATGTCTGTGTTTACTTTTAGGAGTTTTATGGTTTCATGTCTTACATTTAGGTTTTTAATCCATTTTGAGTTCATGTTTGTGTATGGTGTAAGAAAGTAGTCTAGTTTCATTCTTTTGCATGTAGCTTTTCAGTTTTCCTGACAGCATTTATTGAAGAGACTATCTTCATCCCATTACATATTCTTGCCTCTTTTGTCATGGATTAGTTTGCCGTTTATTAATGGATTTATTTCTGAGTTCTCAATCTGTTCCAATGGTCATGTGTCTGTTTTTGTACCAGTACTACACTGTTTTATTTATTATAGTTACGCAGTGTATCTTGAAATCTGGGGTTTTGTTTTTCTTTTTCAAGATTGTTTTGGCTATTTGTGTGTGTGTGTGTATGATTTTATACATACATATAACAGTTTTAGGATTTCTGTTCTAGTTCTTTAATTTCTTATCTTAGAAATTCTGCATGTAAAATGAAATATGCTCTAGTGCAGGTAGAGTAAAAGGTATGCAATGATTGACAATTGACTATGCATTATCATGGCATTTATTGAAATATAACATGTTTTGTAACTGTAACGTTTGATAGGTGGCTCTTTAGGTATAATCATAAGAGATAAATACTGATCTTACTATCACAGAGCTTACCTGTTAACAAGAAAATTATAGTAAATTACAAGGGTACTGAAAATGTCACTGTCCTGGGACCTTGATGTTCAGGGAAGACTCTCTATACGCAGAGCTCAAGTTGTTCCTAACACATGTAAATTAAAAATTTAAAAATAGGAATTAAATATTATTTCTACGATTTTGAATTGAGCAACTGATGGGTGACATAATTAAGCAGATGGATAAAATAGGGGGGAAATGGTTAAAGGAGATGAATCATATATTTCACAGAGACTCCATAGGCAATTAGGTATGTGGGTATGGAGTTCAGTAGAAAGCCAGAGCTATAATTTTTTGATTCATCAGCATATAGATTGCATTTAAAGAAGTGGAACGAAATGAGGTTATATGTTGATACTGTGTATAATGTAAAAATAGGACTTTGGACTAATCTCTAACCCAGCACCACATAGAAATAAAGCAAAAGAGATACATCCAATAAAGGAAACTAAGAAAAAAACAGCCAGGGAAATCAAGGAGAATGTTACAAAAGCCAAGTACAAAATTATTTTTTGAGAGAGATCAGATCTATATCTTGAAAGAGAAAGTGAACAATAAACCAGTAAAAAAATAAAAATCAATGTTAGCGCTGTCTGTCTTTGCATATTAGATGAAAATTCAAAAAGAGTTTACACAGGCAGATATGTGTAGAAATTATTATAGCACCAAAAAGTCTACAGAAGCAGAAAGGCACAATCCATTTTATTTATTTTTATTTATTTATTTATTTATTTATTTATTTAAAATTTTTTTAATGTTTTACTTATTTCTAGGAGAGAGAGAGAGAGACGGCGTGAGCAGGGGAGGGTCAGAGAGAGAGGGAGTCACAGACAGTAACAGGCTCCAGGCTCTGACCTGGCAGTCAGCACAGAGCCCGACGCGGGGCTCAAACCCTGGAACCGTGAGATCAAGACCTAAGCGAAAGTCGGACGCTTAACCGACTAAGCCACCCAGGCGCCCCAGGCACAATCCATTTTAATTAGTATGCTAATTATAAAAATATTTTCCTATTTGCTTGTAAGTAGAAAAACAATTGTTTATGAGATTTAGGGGTTTTTTTTCTTACTAAATTAAAAAAAATAAATTTCAAATGTTCCCACTTAAAGGAAATTATTCACATACAAATATAAATGACCCTGCTCAAAACTTCCTTATGGTCATGGATAAGTATTTTTCGAGTTGTATCACCCTGTGAAAGCATTTAAAATTATCTGAAAATATTACAATGCCCAAAAGAGTTTGAGTGTATAATGGAAAAGACAATTTTAATTTATATATGTAAGAGCTTTGAGTGGCAAGTAGAGTTTGCAGAAATTTAAACCAGGTAATGGAGACATAGTATACAGTATTACTGTAATAGCCTAACATAAATTTATCCTGTGCTATATAGTTACCATTTTACTGTAAATTTTAGAAATGTAATTAAAATGTTAAAATGCAATTTTAACATGATTTAAATTTGGCACCATTTATTTCACTAATCTTGCAGAGTTTCATGAAAAAGTAATCAACCACCATAACACCTTATATTAATAAAGTACTATTATTTCATTTTTTAAAATGAGGACACCTAACCACGTACTAGTTAATTAACTTGAGAAGATGAAGAATTAATGAGAGCAATGACTTCAGATTTACTGAAGGTTAGCAAGGCAAACTGACAACATATATACTGCTGTAATTTACATACTCCACTCATTTAGCCTTGTTGGTATGAATTCTACAAAGGTTATAATCAGTACACCGTGGAGAAGCAACCTAGTTTCTCCTAGTTCCAAGAATCAAAAAGGTGACTCATTATAATAAACTGCTCTCCACAGGGTTCAACAACTTATTATCCAAAATCATGTGCTCCCTCTTTCCCAATACTTTATATTGAGACACAAGAAAAATGAGTTGTCAGAGAAAGACAAATTGAGGTATGCTCTATGGATAATTAATTCTATTAATTTAAGTTAGCCATGCAAATTAGTATAAAGCCACAAGTCTTGGACCTAAAAGAAATATTATCTCCTGGTAGATGCATAATTAGTTGTCAAAGGTTATTTTTTGTGAATATTGTTACCTCTGTTATTACCTTGTCTTCTCAACAGGTAGAGACTTTTTATCTCTCCTGGAGGATTAGTTCTTCTTCAGGTGTAGGGCAATATTCCTTTCTAATTCTGGTCCAGTTACCTGCATTGTTATTATATGAGCTGTCCATTATCATGCAGATACCTTGGGTACGCACGGGACATACTTAATGATAATATTTTATGATAAGCCCAGGAATCTGCATTTTTAATTTACAATTCAGGTGATTTCTTTTTTTTTTAATGTTTTTTTTTTTTTTTTAATTTCTAGGAGAGAGAGAGAGAGAGAGAGACAGCGTGAGCAGGGGAGGGTCAGAGAGAGAGGGAGTCACAGACGGAAACAGGCTCCAGGCTCTGAGCTGGCAGTCAGCACAGAGCCCGACGCGGGGCTCGAACCCACGAACAGAGAGATCATGACCTAAGCGAAAGTCGGACACTTAACCGACTAAGCCACCCAGGCGCCCCGGTGATTTCTAAGGACATTAAAAATATTCTCTTAAAGGTAATCTTAACCTGAGTAATTACAACCTGATACAGGATATAATGAAGGTCCTTTTAATTCACGTTAATGGAGGAAAAATAGTTGGAGATTGGATAATTAACTTCATCCTATGAATTTAACTGGAACTCTATTTTTTATGCTACAATTATCACATTTGCCTTCCAAATTTGGCCCTGCCCTGGAGTTTCACCTTGGTATTTTATGTATTTCTAAAATCTGTTAAGACTGGTCTTCTTTCTTATCTATTGACTGTCCTCCAAACAGAATTTTATTTTTAAATCCAAAGTCGCTACCCTATGGCTGTTCTGTCCTGCTCTCTGACAGGTGAATGTATCCTATGCAAAGACTCTCCCTAGAGCCTCGCTTTCTGTTTTATGCACTTTTTCAGAGATTCCTTGCATTTGGCCTCTCTCTGCTTTAGTAACAATCACACACGTACACTCAGGTGCTCTGTTGGTGGGCACAGGAGGTCAGCCCTCTCAGGACTTGTGCTAATTGGCCAGTTTATAGGATGGAATCTTACTCATTATGTCGGTAAATTCAATGCGCAAGACTTGACTGTACTATGAAGATTTCTAAAGCTAAACCTTTTAAAAATCACTGCTATGCTGGGACTACAGACTTAAAAGGAAACAATTCTATTTCAGCACTTGGGCCTTAAAAATCTAACTTAGGTGAAAGAAACAAAATATAAAACAAAATATAAAAAAATTCACCAAATTAACATCTTTTTGCTATCTATTATGCTATAAGCCAAATGCTAGATACTTCAGTTAAATATATTCATTTTCTAAAGCCTATGTTTAAAGTCTTTACAAAATAATAGGAAAGATATATGTACAGATTACAATAGTTGAGATTCAGAATCGTGCTGCCCAATATGGTAGCCACTATCCAAATGTGGCTATCTTTAATTTTTTTTAAATGCTTATTTATCTTTAAGAGAGAGACAGCATGAGCAGGGGAGGAGCAGAGAGAGAGGGAGACACAGAATCTGAATGAAGCAGGCTCCAGGCTCTGAGCTGCCAGCACAGAACCTGATGTGGGACTCAAACTCAAGAACTGCCAGATTGTGACCTGAACCGAAGTCAGATGCCCAACAGACAGAGCCACCCAGGCACCCGTAAATGTGGCTTTCTTTAAAACTTACCTTTTTATTGAGAAATTATAGATTTACATGCAGTTGTAAGAAATAATACAGAATGATACCATGTATCCTTTACCCTGTTTTTCCCCCAGTGATAACATCTTACAAAATTATATCTCATTGTAATATCCAGGACATTGATAAAGTCAAGATGTAAATTATTTCCATCACCAGAAGGGCCTCACAAGCTGCCCTTTCATACTCAGACACATATCCGTCCTACCCTATCTCTTCTTTAATCACTAGTGACTACTAATCTGTGACTAGTGACTACTAATCTCATTTCTATAATTCTGTCATTTCAAGAGTGATTTCAAGAGTATATAATCATTTGCGACTGAATTTTTCCATAACACATAAGTCTTGAGATATTCATTCAGGTTGCTGCCTGCATGTTCCTTTAGTTTATTTTTTTATGTTGCTGTATAGTATTCCAAAGTTTGTTAACAATTTATCAGTTAAACAGTATTTGTATTGTTCAGACTGTTACATATGATGATGCTATACACAATTATGTCATCTGTTTTTGTATGAATAAAACAGAAATCTTCACTATTCCAATGCCTGGGAGTACAATTACTGGGTCAGATCATGTGGCAATTTTATACTTAGCTTTTTTTTTTTTTTTTTAGCAAGTACCAAACTGTTGCTCAGAAATGTATGAGTGTTCCAGTATCTTCACATCCTCACCAACATTATATATTGTCTGTATATATTTAACTTAGCCATTTTGATAGCTGTATAGTGATCTCATTGAGATTTTATTAAGTTCATTCATTTATTTATTTAGAGATCACAAGTGGGGGTGGACAGAGAAAGAGAAAGAGAGGGAGAGAGGAAGAGAGAGAATCCCCAGCAGGCTCTGCACTGCCAGTGTGGAGCCCCACTCAGGGACTGAACCCATGAACCTTGAGACCAAGACCAGAGCTGAAGTTGGACCTGAGCGACCCAGGCACCCCTCTCATTGTGGTTTTAATTTACCTTTTCCTATTGGCTAATGATGGTTAATATGTTTTCATGTTTACTTGCTGCCTGTATATTCTCTTCAGTGCCAATTTGTTTATGATTTTTGTCTATTTTCAAATGAATAAGGGATTATTTTGACTGTTGTTAGCCTAATTTCAACAAATTTAATGAAATGACAAATTACTTAATAGAGTAAATTATCAAAGCTAACTCAAAAAGAAACATCTCAATAGCCCTACCCCTAATTAATGTTTAATTTGTAAGTTAAAACTTTCTCAAAAGGAAAACTCAGGCCAGGCTGACTCCTAGTCAAATCCACCAAAAAGAAGAATACTAATTTGATACAAATTATTCCAAAGGATTGGAGAGGATAGAATATCTCCAATCCATTCTGAGTTCAACAGTTGTATAATACCAAAACCAAAGATATTCCAGAAAATAAAGCTACACATCAAAAATTCCAATGAACATATCTGTACAAAATGCAGACACAACAATATATTAAAAGGATAATTCAGGGGTACACCACAGTGCAGAGCCTGCTTGGAATTCTTTCTCCTCTCTCTGCCCCTTCACCGCTTCACACACACACACACACACACACACACACTCTCTCTCTCTCTCTCTCTCTCTCTCTCAAAATAAACACATAAACTTAAAAAAAAGATAATTGAAATATGAACATATAGAGTTAAGCATAAGAAAGCATCATTTGTTCAACATTAAAAAATCAATTTAATTCACCATAAAACAGGCTAAAGAAAAAAAAAACATATGGTCACTTCAATAGTTGCCAAAAAAAAAAACAAAAAACAAAAAACCACTTTTGAAAAATTTAGCATCTAGGGGGCTCCGGGGTGGCTCAGTCGGTTAAGCGTCTGACTTTGGCTCAGGTCATGATCTCACAGTTTGTGGGTTCAAGCCCCCTGTCAGGCTCTGTGCTGATAGCTAGCTCAGAGCTTGGAGCCTGTCTTCAGATTCTGTGTCACCCTCTCTGTCTGACCCTCCCTTGCTCAGCAGTCTCTCTCTCTCAGAAATAAAGAAATAAACATTAAAAAACATTTTTAAAAATTAAAAAAAAGAAAAATTTAGCATCTATTCTTGATTTAAAACACTCAGAAAACTATAAGCCTCTGTCACTGATAACTAGCATCTGTAAAAAAGCCTATGGGTAAAATAATAATGGGGAAAGAATAACTGCTTTCCTTTAAGGTGAAAAATCAGACAGGATAACAACTCTCACCATTTACATTTAATATTATACTGGGGGTTCTCGTTAGTGCAGTAAGCAAGCCCAGAAAGAACCCAGATGAGAAAGTAGACTGTCTATACAGTAGACTGTCTACATTATAATCTACATGGAAATTCTTAGGAATCTCAAAAGATCTACAAAAGGGAAAAATAAGTGAGTTTACCCATTTTTAGGATACAAAGTCAATATATACAATCAATTGGATTTCTTCATATTAACAATGAATAACTGTAAACAGAAAACAATGCCATTCATGATAGTACAGCATTGATGAAATTCTTAGGGGTAAGTCTGACAAATAAATATACACTTAAAAATTTTTTAAGTGATAAAAATAAAGAAGACAGATAAATGAAGGGATGATTCATGTTCACGAATCAGGAAACCCAATATTTTTAAAAGGTCAGTTGTCACTCTTATTTATTTATAGATTCAGTATAATCTCAATCATTGTCTTAGAAGAACGTTTTGTAAAATTCGACACACTGATTCATCTGAAAATGCACAGGACTTAGAATAGCCTAACCAACTTACAAAAGAATACAATTATATAATTTACATTATCTGTCTTATTATAAAGGTACAGTAAACAATCTAGATAGAGACTTCTTCTTTTCATTTACTTAATGTACTTAATAAGACATGCAGTTTAACATTAGCACAGCATTTCATATGAGTAATGGAAAATGAAGATTTTAATAAATCTAAACAATAGAAAAAACAGTATTGTCATCTATGATATTTATATTTGACATCACAAGTAGTGTGAAATACAGAAAACTTTGTTTACTTTTGATAATCAGCAAATGTTCAAATTTCATTGTAATCTGTACATTTCTTTTTTTGCACATTTCTAAATAATATATTTTATTTTAAAAAGGGGTACTTCAGATATTTATTTTAATAAACTTATAAAACTTGTGAGACCCACTTAGGGTTGACCTGTTTGACTCATTCGGAGTATTTTGATGAATATAATGATGTTGTAGCGTTTAAACTCTCAGAATAAATTAGAAGACTTTTTCTGAACTTAAAAATTAATTCCCCAATTTTGAGATAGACATATGCATTTTTGTGGTAAAGTGGAATGTTAAAGGGTATTTATATCCGTGTAGAACTATTGCTTCTCAGTTTAAAGATTTATAATAAATCATACCAGCATACAACTGCTAATGACTTTAGCAATAGTTATTATGTACAACAACCTTGAATTAAGTCCCTTAAATATACATCATATTCTAAACTCACCAGTGGTAGTAATAATAGATTACAAAGCATCCAAAATGAAAAGTAAAGGACTCAAGAAAATGTCTTGTGTTAGGTTTATTACCATTGACCAAAGCACTTTTCCAGAAAACTAATTTATTTAACAATAAAGTTTATGTTCTTGTATGCCTGCATTAATTTGCACAAAATAAAACAATATGGATTGTGTACATTAGATCTTCAGGTTTCATCTTGTTTATTGTCACTAGTATTTTTGTTCACCATAGGAAATAACTATGAATGTTGCAGTGCTTTAAGGAAAGAGATGAGTGTTGTACACAAACCTATCAAAGTGGTGCTGAACATACATTACACAGTAAGAATATTGACATTTTTCAAAGATGGTCATCAATAAGACACATTTACTTGTTTCAGAAAAAAAAATAGTAAAGGGATCCAGAAAAATAAATATTATACATATAATATTTATTATTTCATGTATGAAACTATAGAGCTTTCACCACAATAGTGCAATTGTAAGGGCACATTAAACTTTAGACTGTATCCACAAAAGTTGGATATAAGATATCATACCCTTTATTAAGGCATTACAAATCATATATTGATGACAGGCACCCTATTACTTTTTACAGTAAATTAAAGTGTTTTGAAATGAAAAGACATAAACTTATAAAAGATTTATCGAGTGTGCAATTGACAGTTCAATTCAGTCCAAAATGTTTTAATGGGTACTGTGTGTTTGCTTTCTTTGCTTTTCTTTCCAGAGGCAATCATTTCACAAGGACAGTCTCAAGGTTTGAAGACATTTTGCCTTCTGACTGTATTGAATGAAATTTTCTTTGTTTAGTTTATATGTATTACTAATAATAGTAATTATTATACATAGTAGTACTTTACATGTACTTACATGTAAAAAGAAGATTATGATAAACCAGCAATGCTTACTTATTCACTCATCATCATTACACCTCTGGGGAAACTAGTCTCATTCAAGAATGTTCTAGAATGCATCTGCCAACAAAGGAATAAGCTATTATCTGTTGTTTTGCTGTGTGTGTCACCTTTGCTTAAAAGCCTTAATTGTGCCAGGATTATAATTTCACTGATTTGTTTCAACACTTTCAATTGCATGTATGACTGACCAGTTTTATGAAAGCCATTTCTTTATATTCAACCAGGAATACAGTGTAAAAGTTAAACTTACTTAAAACACAAAATTTCTTGTCCCAGCAATAAGGACAATAGAACGTTAAATTATCATTTTACAAAGCTTCTCTCTTTATAGGCAATTTTAGTTTAGTTATTTTTTTTTTAAATCTGTGAGTATTGTGTAGCATTTAAAGCTGGTTTTGAAACACTAGGCTTACTTTAGAAAAAGTCATAAAAACTTGTCATATAAATAATTATAAGGTGCAAAAAAAAAGTATATTTAGAGTGTACAGAATTTAATCATTGGGAAGAAAGAACATCTTTTAGTTGACTTTATGAACTCATTACAACTAGAAAATCTCCAGGGTATCAGGATGTTGAGTGATGAAAATGTAATATTCACTACATTGCCTAAGGCTTTTCCTAATTTTTGGTCCAGTAACTTAAAAGTCATGATTCGGTACAAACTAAAATTACTTAGTTAAACCAAATTATAAAGATATGGGCTTAGAAGTTCCTTGTTAACTATATTTTTATTGTATTACTTCAACATTTGAGAGGGTTTGGCTTCTTATATATCATTATTACCTATTAGAATAATGAGCATAATTTTCAAAAGATATTTATAAGACTATTTGGATTATGTTAGTTTAGGGTTTTAAACTATATTTGTTTAGAGTGCATGCACACACACACACACACACACACACACACACAAATACACACATATACAGATGATCATAAGACTATTTTTTTAATATAAAAACCCAGGCTACCAACTATTTCAACCAGGTCATCAAAAAGATATTTTTAAAAATTGAAACCAGGTCTGACCTCTGGGGAATATCACTGATTCAGGCTAATTCCAGATCTGTCATCACCATCTGTTTAACATTATCCTCCAATCAGTTGGGGGTTACTAATATATGAATTTGCCTAATATTCTTATCTTCCGAGGTTTTTTTTTTTTTTTTTTGGAAGATATTTCAGAATTTTCTGGTGATGTAATCAAAGCCCTTCTCAAAGTCAATACAAATTTGAATGATTGCCACCTGTAATTTTATCTTCAAATTAAAATTTTAGGCTCATTCCTTCTTCACAAAGACTGTTAATTATAATAGAGAAATTCTTACCATTAAATTTGATTACAAATGAATAAAATGAAGCAATACTGTTTTATTTTTCAAAAGCTGTAAGTTTACATTTTATTTTCTAGTTTTCTTCTGTTAATGCTTTGATTTTTCTTTAATATATAGGTTAAAAAATATCTCACCTATAAATATCTTCAATATTTTAAGGTACACATTATGAGTTTCGTTTTATTCAAAGAGTTATTCAAAAACTTCAAGTCTTGGGAAATTGTCTTTCCAAATTTCCATTATGAATAGTTTATTATTAAAGTCATAACTTTGAGTTTGCTCCTCCTCTACCTCTTTATAAAGCTATATACATTTTAGCCTTCTTGATATCATCTGTGTACAATTTGCTCTTTTTTTTTGGTATCTCTTACAATCTAGTCTGTGTTAAATATTTTGTTCACTCTATATAATTGAAAGTCTTCTCATGAAAAGTTGAGTACAGAAAAATATTTTAATAACTTTTTGTCAGGTTTTATGATGAAAAATCATTCAATGTTTAAATACACAGTATTAAAAACAGTTAAGATTTTAATTGTAGCATTTTTTAAAAACTTGACTTTGCCATAAAAGCTCAATGAAAGTTAATCGTTATGCTGAGCGAAATAAGTCAGTCAGAGAAGGACAGATACCATATGTTTGCATGTATAGGTGGATTTGGAGGAACTTAACAGAGGACCAAGGGGGAGAAGAAGGGGAAAAATAGTTGGGGAGAGGGAGGGAGGCAAACCATGAGAAACTCTTGAATGCTGAGAACAAACTGAGGGCTGATAGTAGGAAGGGGGGTGATGGGCATAAAGAAGGGCACTTGTTGGGATGTACACTCGGTGTTATATGGAAACCAAGTTGACAATAAACTATTAAACATTTTTAAAAAATTAAAAAATAAAAAACAAAGCAGGCTCCAGGCTCTGAGCTGTCAGCATAGAGCCTGACCGGGGTGGCAGAGGGGTTGGGGGGAGGACTCAAACCCACAAGCCCTGAGATCATGACCTGATCTGAAGTTAGACGCTTAACCAACTGCACCCTGCAACAGAATTTTAATTATACAATGTTGTTTTCAATTCTTTATTTCCTTATCATGTATTATATCATTCAGCAACTTCATTAAACAGGTATTATCTTTTCTTCTCTTACCAGCTACCCAAAAAGAAGCACAGCAGATTATATCACTTGCCAAATGTCACACAGTTAGGAATACATTGTGTGGAAACATATCTTTCCCTTGGTAGGTATGTTGTCTGAGATTCAATGTGTCAGTTATGCAAATTCAGGCTATCCAAAAGTGGTATAGTTAGTTATAGTAGATATCTTTCATTTGAATTATGGATGATGACCACCCTTTCTTCTGACAAATGATCTTAGGACTCTAAATCCTGAGACATGTCCAATTCCTGATTCTAATTGTGTAGTGAGAATGAGGAAATTCATACTTTTATTCTCTCTTGTTGTCTAGTCAATGAGATTGGTCTAGTGGCTGCCATTAAATTCTAAATAGGTAAAATGATGTAGTCTTTTCTTAGATGTAGTTGATTCCTCTAACAATAGGCATGTCACCCAAATGGAAATAATCAGATTTCCTCCATATTTGCCCCCAAATTTGGAATTAGAAAAAGAAAAGGTGTGTCAATGAGGAATGCTGACAACTAAATCATCTTCTATGTGTAGAAGAATGAAGTGCAGTAAGAGAGGCTGTAACAGATATGGAGAATGAAGAAGAAACAAAGAAACAAAGTCTTCATGTTATTTTCCTTTTTGGTGTCCAAGACTCAGATTCATTATAGTGGTACCCATGGGTATCTGAGACTTCCAGAAGTTTTCCTTTTTGATTTAGTTACTTACTTAGGAGTGTTTTTGCTGCAAATAATGGATTACAATTAATGCAATAATCATTTCTGAGAATATCTGAATGCCAAAGTAGTATTAGGTTGGCCTTAGGTTTTAGCCACCTCTAATCTCCATCAGTTGCTGAAGCCACTGTGAATAACAAAGAATTAATATGATGGTTTAATATAGATAATTGATGTTTTTTTAAATATATATATGTTGTGCATAAAAACAGCTTTGGATAAACTGCTATTTTAATTAATCTGTAACCATCAATATAAGCAGTGCTTGCTATTAAAAATCTACTTTAAGACATACTCCTAAGATTCCAACTTCTCATACATACTGATAAGTTGAAGTCTCTCATACATAGAATTTCTAAATCTCTTTTGGTTAAAGAATATTAACCAGAAATGGGAATCTGCAAAAGCAAGTAGGAATGATTACTTGAGTTCATTCAAGTGTGATTTTCACTGAATGAAATATTTGTCTATAACTGTTTTTAGCAAAAAATAATTAGAAGATATTCAACCTGGAAGAAAAAACAAACTTAGATAACTCACAAAGGAATTGTGATATCTGGCTCTGCTAAAGTGTTCCAAATAAATACATCATCTGCCACTGAGCCCACAAACTTAAAGAGTTTAACCTGAGCTTAAAAAATAGATTTGAAATGACTTGCTTTTTTCATAAATTGAAGTATAATTGACATATAACATTATATTGCTTTCAGTTGTAAAATACAATGTGCAACATTGGGATTTGATATTTGTATGTATTGTGAAATGATCACCATAATAAGTTTAGTTAACCTCCATCACTGAACAGTTACAAATTTTTGTGTGATGAGAATGTTTTGTATCTACCTTTTTAGCACTTTGCAAATATACAATACAGTATTGTTAACTATAGTCCCCAGGCTGTACATTGCATCCTCATGACTTACTCATTTTATAACTGTAAATTTGCACCTTTTGGCCACCTTCATGGATTTCTCCCATACTCCTAACCCCCACCTCTGGCAACCACAAATAATATACCCTCTGTATCTATGCACTTGTGTTCATTTGTTTGTTTGCTTGTTTGTTTGTTTGGTTTTAGATTTCACATACAAGTGAGATCAGAATGTATGTGTAAAAAAGACTTGCTTTCTTGAAGGGAAGGACCTCATCTAAACCTGAGCACTCAGAGGAAAAAAAGGTACATATATTCAGAGGAGCTGGTGAGTGCAGGAGTCAATATGGAAGACTCTTGGAGGTAAGAGTTTCTTCTTCAAGCAGTGACTAAAGCAGAATTCATTATTTTCACAGCTGTTGCAAAACAGGGTAGTGTTGTGTTTTGGTTTGTTTGTTTGTTTGATTGTTTGTTTGTTTTGAATGGAGAGAAACTAACAGCAAGTCTACATGAAGAGAAAGGTAATCACTCTTGGTTAGATACAATTTTGAGGAAAAACTTGCAGGTGAAACAAATTGTTCTTTTGTTGACTAGAGAAATTGGTATATACTTCGCAAAGCTTACTCTTTGTTTTAGTCTTACCTCATTATGGAAATAATTTGAGATAAAATGTTTGCAATGATAAGGCTGCTCCAAAACTAGTCCCTGAATATTCCCATTAGTATTTCCCTAGCTCTGTAATAAACGCTTTATATCATCTGAAATGGATCAAAAACATATGTAGTTCTGTTTCTTATATTCCATGCAGTACATGTAGGCAAAATTATTGTTCAAATTAATAGTGAAGCAAACATCTAAGTGATGAGTTTAGGAGAAACAAGATATGCTCACTCTCAGAATATATCTCCTATTTGGTCTGATAACTTAAAAAATGTTAGAAATTCATCCTCTTAATTTGTATTAATTTACTATTCAGATTTTCCTTGTATATAAAATAAAGTTGGAAATTTTACATTAATCTTCTTTCACCTGATAATGATATTAGATATTCTTGCCCCACAATAAGGTTCTGAAAGATTGAGACAGGTGCACTCTTGAACAGCTGTGGAAAGTGGAGACAAATGTTCAGTACTGGAGTAGAAAATGAAGAAAACGATTTTTCTGGGAAACATTTTTGTCTCTAGGTTTCTCTGACAATATATTATTTTCTTCAATGTCTTTTCTTTCTACACCGTGCTGTTTGTCAATTTTTAACTTCAACTATTAATCCCAATAAGAAAATCCCCCCAAATCTTGTCTCTATTCTTGACCTTTGAGTGACCCATAGTTTATCCCCACTTCTTCCTGTACACATTAATGCATATAATTTTTAAACCTCTGAATATACCATTTTTCTCCCAAACATTCATATTCTATGTCAAAAATTTTACTTTTATGGGACAGAACAACTAAAATATTGAGTCTTCTATTTCCCTTGCCACACCAATATTACCAAATATTACACTAATGCTGCATCCTAGCTCTTTCAACCTCTGCTATCTAGAAGAAGCAGCCAGAGTCACTGGCAGGGTGCTCCAGTATGAGTGATGTGAGCTGGCTCTAAATCTCAACAATACCTTAGGTTAGCCTCATGAGTTTGTAAGATTCCTAAGTGGTTAATACCATTCCACACATTAAATGCCAAATAAATATTTGACCTGAATACAATGAGATATGAATAATTTAATTTTCTTTTCCTTTATTATTTGTTTTTTTTTTTTCATGGCACGATAATCCTTGCCTATCCGATTTTTCTTGGTAAGAACTAAATGCACTGTAAGACAGTAAGCAATACCATTTTACATCATCAACCTGACAATATTTTTAAGATAACAGTAGCAGGATAGCAGGGATAGGTGAGAGTGAACAGCAGCATGGACTCTCATATACTGTTGTTCAAGGTGTAAGTGTATATTACCATTTTGGAAAATAGTTTACAATATTAGTTTTCAACACAGTGAACTCCCCCTGGTGAAACTCTCAAATCACGGAAGTTCATTGTATCAGTTAGGGTTCTCCAGGGAAACAGAACCATCAGAAGCAGAGAGAGGAAGGAAGAGACTTAAAAAAAAAAAAAAAAAAAAAAATTCCTCTTAAGGAATTGGCTTACATGATTGCAAGGGCTAGAAAACCCAAAATCCACAGTGTAACCCAGCAGGCTGGAAATTCATTAAGAGTTGATGTTGCAGTCTTGTCTCCAAAATCTGTAAGACAGGTCAGCATACTGGAAACTCAGAGGGTTATCATGTTGCAACCTTGATACAGAAGAGCTTCTTCAAGAAATCTGAGTCTTTTAAGGCCTGCAACTGATTGGGGGCTCCCAGGGTGGCTCAATTGGTTATGGAACCGACTTCACTTCAGGTCATGATATTGCAGTTAATGATCTTGCAGTTCAGGATCTTGCAGTTAGTGGGGTCAAGCCCCATGTAGGGCTTTATGCTGACTGGTCAGAGCCTGGAGTCTGCTTCAGATTCTGTGTCTCCCTCTGTCTCTTCCCTTTCCCTGCTTGTGTTCTCTCTCTCTCTCTGGCTCTCGCTCTCTCTCAGAAATAATAAATGAATAAACTTAAAAAGAAAACCCTCTACTGATTGGATTAGGCCCACTTACATGATAAAGAGTAATCTTCTTTAATTAAAGTCAACTATAAACAGATAGCCTTCACAGCAACATCTAAACTACTGTTTGACGGAACAATTGGGCACCAAAATTTAGCTAAGTTGACATAGAAAAATTAATTCTCACAAGTTATATTTTTAACAAGATAAATATTTCATCCCCAAATTAACTGACTGGTGTACTATCATTTTAGGTTTTAATCGTTTGCCAAGACATCAAACATCATATATAATAAAACTAATAGAATGTCCCTATTAATGAAAATTAAATCTTAATATTTTTTCAAATATTAAATACAATGTATGATTTAAAAGATTAAATAACTAAGGTAGCCTCCAGTATAACCTAATTTATAAACTGCATGTATTATGTCTATAGGGAATTTGTTTGAGATAGTTTAAGTTATTTATTTTGTTCTAAAGATAAATTTGTGTTGTTAGCAATTTCCTAAACATTGTACAATTATTTTAACTACAATCTACCTTTCATCATTATCAATTTGCTTCTTGTTACATGGACTCAAAACACTAAAAACACTTCTATAGAAGTGGATCATGCTCTTGATGCAAGCTGACAAAAACTGTTCGCAGTATGATAATACTAATGTTCTGGCCAAACTTACAAAGGCTAATTCTTTGAACCTACCAGACAATGCAAACTAAATGTCAATTATTTTTTCTTCTAAATTTATCTTGCATATCTTGTCCCTGAAATAGAAGCCTTTTTCAAATACAAGGTCAAAATAACGCCAGTACTAATATTGATCTAAAAGGTGTTGATATTTAATTAACAAAAGGAATCTGGGGGGAATATAGCAGAGCCACTATCAAGAACAGAAAAGAGTATGTGCCTATGGACAGGCATATTTTAGGTTAATTTTAATAAAAATAACTGATAAATATCCACTTTCTTGTACTGTAGAGAGATTGTTGATTTGCCTCAACATCAGATTACTAGTTACAATTTCACTTTCACAGTTTAAAAAAATACCACTAGTAATATTGTGGTATAGTTAGTGATTGCCCTTCCATTTTATTTTGGTACACAGTGCCTAACACTGAGAATTAAATAATAATAGTAATTTAGATATTCTGAATAATTTAGATCCTTTTCTAACACTCATCCCAGATCCTTTTCTAACATAAGCCCTGATATAAAAGAATTTGAGTATATATCGGTGGAGATGGTTTTTACAATTGTCATGACTCACTGTTTTCTAGTAAATGCAGAAATAATTCTGGGGTTAATCTTCCATATCAAAATAAAATGAGCAGCCACCTGCTCTAATGGCTTCTCACTGCTTCAAATGGGCTGACGAGCCAGAAGAGCAGCTGGAGAAGGAAATGCCTTATGATGCCAGTGGTTTGTTTACCTAATTCCACTTCAACTCATTTTACTTTATTTTTCAAACCGTATTTATGGTTTTTGTCCAATTATAAAACTAATGTGTGTCTGTTGAGAACATGCAGAAAATTTGTTACCTCTATTTCCGGCACTTAGAAATTCAGTGAGTAATGAATTTTCTAACATTTCAGTGCATATCTATTTTAGATTTTGAAAATTGGAATAATATCACATATATACAGTTTTCTACCAAACACATTTCATTTAATAAAATATTGTGACTAGGGGCGCCTGGGTGGCTTAGTCGGTTAAGCGTCCGACTTTCGCTTATGTCATGATCTCGCGGTTCGTGGGTTCGGGGCCCCGCCTCGGGCTCTGTGCTGACTGCCATCTCAGAGTCTGGAGCCTGTTTCATTCTGTGATTCCCTCTCTCTCTGACCCTCCCCTGCTCACGCTGTCTGTCTCTGTCTCTCCTAAAAATAAATAAAAACATTAAAAAAAAAATATTGTGACTAATTTGTGATATTAGAATATTTTTGAAATAGACTTTACTAACACTGTACAAATCTGTACTTATCAATATGTTAATTTATCTAATCAGTTTCTGCTTAAAATTTAGGTTGTTTCAATTTATGGATAATATATGTTATTTTCATGAACCTGCATAGATACCTGTATTAGTATATACTTCTGAATATTATATAAGAATTTAACTTATAGGTGAAGTGTTTCATAAAGATTTTTTAAATATTAAGAAGCTTGCAATGCACATAGCCAATTGCTTTCTGGAAATTTTAATCAACTTATACTCTCAGCAACACTGAATGAAGCCATCCTTTAAAGTGTATTATTAACACTAAATTAGCTACTAACTTCTACCTTTTCCAAGTTAATAAGTAGAAAATTATATCTCTTATTGTTGTTATTTGTCTGTGACTTTTTATGTGGTTATTATGTTATTATTTCTGTTGTTGATGTTATTTGTATTTCATCAGTTGGGGATTGCCTGCTCCTTTCCTTTGCTGATTTTTTTTGGTACCAGTTTACCAAATCACTAAAACCAAAACAAAATTGAAAACTGTCTGTGGATTGAGAACATCTACTCTTTTCTGTCATAGATGTTATAAATCTGAGTACTGAGGTTGTAATAAATTTTCAATACTGTGAATCTTAATTTTCATGTCAAACTATTTCACATTTTGATAATTTGAACCACTGATTTCCCCGTCTTCATGTTCTTTTCCTTTATTTAATTTTAGACAGCACTAGAAAATATACTTATACCTATCTTTTTATATTTCAATATTTCTTTTTATTTTTTTTAAATGTTTTTTTATTTATTTCTAGGAGAGAGAGAGAGAGAGAGAGAGAGACAGCGTGAGCAGGGAAGGGTCAGAGAGAGAGGGAGTCACAGACTGAAACAGGCTCCAGGCTCTGAGCTGGCAGTCAGCACAGAGCCCGACGCGGGGCTCGAACCCACGAACCGCAAGATCACGACCTAAGCGAAAGTCGGATGCTTAACCGACTAAGCCGCCCAGGCGCCCCTCAATATTTCTTTTTAAAAATATTTTAATGTTTATTTATTTTTCATAGAGACAGAGATCACACACACGGGTGGGGGGAGGGACACAGAGAGGGAGAGAGAATCCCAAGCAGGCTCTCTGGTGACAGCAGAGAGCCAGATGTGGGGCTCTAATTCAGGAACTGTGAGATTATGTTCTGAGCCAAAGTTAGATGCTTAACTGACTGAGCCACCCAGATGCCCCTCAATATTTCACTGTATATATATTTAGATTTTTTAAAAAGTAGGATCATAGCATATATACATACATGTTTTCTAGCTAACTAATTTCACTTAATGAATATTGTAACTATTTTATGACATTGATAATTTGTAAATTAGTTTTCTTTCTCTCTTTTTTTTCTTGTAACCCACTTCCTCATTCCTTGATTTTTGTTGTTTTTGACTTCAGTACTTTTTTCCTCTGGTAAATCAAGCAGTGTTTAAAGATGTCTTTTATTTTCCATTTTATTTAGAATATGTTTATAAAACACAAAAGCAAGACCAAGGACCAAGGAGTGCTCTGCCTGTGTGTGTGTGTGGGGGGGGGGTGTGTGTGTAGTGGGTACAAGGACAGGAGTGCTAATGTTCCAAATCTGGTAACTTTATTCAACCCTTTTGTTTCTCTGATATTTTAAGATGACATCGGCAAGGAAAGAATTTCTGAGGAACACTGCTCTGTGGAAAACAACATGAAAACATAAATTTTAATTTTAGACATATTGGTGCAAAAAATATTCAATGTAAAAAAAAAGAAAATCATCATGCCAGTTCTCTATTTTTCAAACCAGAGTATATAATATACAGCTCTTCTAGCAACAGAGTGTAGGAGCCTATGTAGATCAGAAGAATCAAGGAAATCCCCAGTCATCTAAGTACTGCATTACTGAATGCAGACATTGTAGGAAATAAAATGAGAACATGTATATCGTGCTCACAACTAACTAGAATGGGAACACAGTGTAGAAGTAAATCATGTTCAGCTTTGGTGGATATTTGTTTTCTATTGTCAACACCAGCCATTTATCAGGTTTCTGATATGGGACTACAGTGTTAAATGCCAATCCTCTGTAGTCTGATGAATCAAGGCACCAACATTTTGTTAACGTTAGACATCATACAGATTTACAGCATTTAAAAAATCATCTGGCTCATAGTAGGTGAATAAATAATTGGAGTAATTACTATTTCTTGGTATTCTTGGACACAGTTATAAGCTTTCCTCTGAAGATCAGTTTCTACATATTTTAAAAAATCTTGATGGGTATATCTAGTTACACTATTAGTTAAATTTCATGAATGTAATCATTAAAATTTCACTTTAGGGACAGAATAAGCACTGTACTTAAATAAAATGTTTATTTTTAATATAGTGGACATAGTATTTGTTACAATGAGGACCAAAAATGATTGTAGTAATTTAAGTGCCAAACAATCAAAAGAGGGCTTTAAGGAAAAACATGGAGGAATAAATATTTTGGTGAACTAAATTTCTATACCTATGCATGTGAATGTATTTTTGAAATGTGTATTAAAAAAGTTATTGAAAGTTAAAGGCTATAGATATTAGAATGCACTTTCCATTCGAAAAAAATGATTATTTTATTTACTGATAATAATACTAATATAGTAATAAATGGAATTTATAAAATATATTTTACAATAAAATGATAATATTAAATTGTAATTATAGAATCTTAAAAGCTTCCCTGGTTCATATTCACTAAAATGTTTTTATAAATTATCTCCCTTATTACGAATCAAGATATTGATCAAATGTCCTTTCTCAAACTTTTACAATTCATTGAAACAAAAATAATTCACATGACTATACGATTTTCAAAGATTTTCAAATTTTATTTACAATTTTTTTCTACTTCAAACAGACGTTTATGACTTTGAAAACGTGCAGACATTGGCACAGAACAGTTAGAACTTCAGGCTATACGTACAGAACAAATTTGGCCCTGTTGAAATAAATTTCCAGACCCCAAATGGAGCCTCTCCTTTTCTGGCCCTGGCAAGTCAGCAAACTGACCTTCATATACCTCTAAATGCGGTTTGACCAAGAATTTGAATATCCAGTCCGCCAAAGCCCCAAATCTACACTAACTCTGGGCTCTATACTTATTTCCACGTTCCTCCATCTTTCTAAATAAGGTCAAGGATGCAAGCTCCAGGCCAATCCTGCCCGATTCCCGCCGCTGAGCCTTCAGGGTCTAAAACTCCCGCCCAAAATCCCCCCGGAAGCAGCCTGAGCGGCTGTGGAGGTGCTGAACTCCTCCGTTCCGTGCACTCTTTTGCCTGGAGTAAAGGGCATCAAACTCGATACCGAATAGTTTTAGTTTTGACCTGTGACGGTCGTGGCAGGGATGTGGGTCCCGAGACGGCTGCCGCAAGTTCAGGACTGCCCCTCCACGCAGATGAAGCCTCTCCCGGAGCCTGTTTGGTCGCTGCTGCTCCGCTCGCTGAGATTGGTAAGATTTTCTCCGATGGAGCTCTCCTTATTTCGCGTTGCGAGTTCTTAGAGTTCCTTTCTTTCCATCCTCCCAGCTGCAAAATTGGGGTGTGAGGATCCAAACGTTTCAGTGAGACCTCCTGGGGCACAGGCGGCCTTTGGGTTTGCGGCCGACCTGGTGTGCGCGGTAGGCGCCTTCGCGAGGGCCTAACAGGGCTCAGGAACCGTGCACAGGCAGCCGGAAGCCTTTACGCACTGGTGGAATTAGAGAGGGTTATTTCTCCACAGAGGAGAATCATGGTATCCCCCGCCTGAAGACAGCAAGAAGGCCGCCGCGGAGAGGCTCACAAGAGCCTTGAGGTAAGTCCATAGCATAAACCACTGGGGAACTTGAGGAAATATATTAAAACAAGAAATTTGGACTGTTTAGAGGAATGGCACATCAAAATGGCACATTTTGTGTGTAAGTAGGCAGAGGTCGGACTATTAAAAGCAATTAGAGCATTCACGACTATAAAGAAATCCTGTGAAAGAAGTAATCTGTTATCAATGGGTAACTCAGAAGCCAAACTGTAAAACTGGCAGACAGGGGTCATGGCCTTGAAAGCTGTTTGCTCACCACCAAACTCTAAGACTCTTGTGCTTGGATAGGTTGGTCACGGAATACATTAGATTGACATGAGGTCACCTGCCAACCTCAAGAAAATTTGTGAAACGACAAGATTCCTAATCTAGCAGTGCACCCCTTTTAGGTATTTATTTGGCTCCGGGAAACCCAAAACTTAGCTAAATAAATGAGATCCCGAGGATCTCTCATTGGAGAGCCTGCGGATAGGATCCTGGGAAAACTGCAATTCTTACCATTGCATTCTTACCAGAGTCCACTTTCTGGGATCTCTGTAGAGCTTGGTTGATTTTAATTGCAAATAGGTAACTTTAATAGAAATTTTGGAGCTAAACAAAACAGAAAAGGAAAGAAATAAGATAGTAATTCTAAGACTCATAGACAACCGTAGTTGCCGTCGAAGTCTATTGTTCTTTTCATAGCTATGATTATACAAAATGAACCAAGTTATATTCAGCTTTTTAGCATCATTAAATGAACAAAAACCAATCTACTTCCAGATTCCCCCTTTCCAGTGTTTTTCCTCAGACCACATATTCAAATACCAATTGCTTAGATTTTTTTTGGCATCTTATAATGTCCTCCTTCATGACTCTGTTATGTCTCTGTTATTAACTTAAATTATTACATAGGCTTGTTGAAATCCTACTAATCCTCCAAGTCCTGGCTCACATTTTACATTTTAAACATAGCCTTCTTAAATACCAACCAATAGGAAACAATCTTTCTTTATTCTAAATAACAGGATTATTATGCTTTCCAAAATGTACTGACTCTAATTTCTAAGCCACTCAGGCACAGGGTCTTAGTCTAATTCTGGAAAAAATGTTTTACGCATTGGATATTGTCAATATGCCTCTCCTTGTGTCATTACCTTAATATAATGAAATCCACAGAGTGAAAGATACACACTGTAAATCCTCCATTTATACATTGATGTATACATTCATACACAGAAACACCTTTGTATATTATATCAGTGCCTTAAGTATTATGTTTAAGTAGTTATGTTATATTATGTTAAGCAGTTACTGCAAGACAACATTAATAGTGCATGCCTTAAAATAAAACTGGACTAGAGCAAAGGCACTTTAAAATGACTTTGGAAAGGGAAATTATCCTAATATGAACTGAATAACAAGTGATCACAGATTATACTACTTGACATAACTAAAATTCTCATCTACAGTATTTTTATTGAAAAGAACAGCGGCACCTGAGTAGCTTAGCGGGTTGACTATCTGACTCTTGATTTACGCTCAGGTCACGATCTTATGGTTCGTGAGATTGAGCCCTGTGTCGGGCTTCACTCTGTCAGCAGAGCTTATTTAGGATTCTCTTTCTCCCCTTATCTCTATTCCCCTCCCCTGCTCGTGCATGCATACTCTCCCTCTCTCTCAAAATAAATAAACTTAAAAAAAAGAACAAATAAGATTTTAGAAAAATTGATTTTCTTATTTTTATTTTGCGATAACCACTTACTACTATTAGTAAGTATCATGGCAAACTGAAGCATCATTATTGTTATTCATCCTACCCAGATAATTGAGTAAGGTAGATGATCCGAGTATCAGAATTAAAGTAATATTTGGGAGTTGTTTTTCTTTTTTTTTATGCTTTTGAGGATGAGGCTTTATAAACTGAAGTTTTTGTGGAATTTTACATTATATTCTTTCATTCCTCTTACATGAATTTACCAACCTAATTACTTGTGAAAAATATTTCACCGTCTAAAATCCTTTTGTTATCTTGAAATAGTTACCATGAAATAAGTCTTTCAGAATAATCTTGTACTATTTTTCAAGATCTATCTGTATTGTTGTGAATTTTTCTGAATATATAGTCTTGCCCTGCCTTGTAACAAATATAGGGTGTCTTTTATGATTGCCTCATTGTTTTTGAATTACCTGTATGAAGACTTCTAATAAGCAGAAAGTAAAAGATAACAAGTGTATGTGTTAGGGAGTGTGTATACCACTTAACTTAAATCCATATACAGGGAATTTTCAAAACAAAAAAGTTACAGTGATTACATAAGACATTCTTAAAATGCCTGCCCCCCCCCCTTTTTTTTTTTGGTAATGGTTTGAGACTTTTACATGAAAAAGAAAGGAAAGGTGAATAAAGGTAAACATCTTCTAGCAATATGGTATATTGTTGTGCACCGTAAGAACTGAGTGAATAGATGTTGCCAGTTTATAACTTTTTCCACATTAAAAGGAATAACTCTGGATTGAGGCTAAAAATGATAATATAAAAACTTTCCAGAAAAATAGATGTTGTCAGGATTTTGTAGCTAAAGGTGCAACATAAATCTTGGAGGATCCATTGTGATCCAAAGCAGTTACTGCAAGACAGCATTAATAGTGCAAGCCTTAAAATAAAACTGGACTAAAGCAAAGCACTTTAAAATGACTTTAGAAAGGCAAAGTATCCTAATATGAACTGAAGGCAACACTCTGCTATAGTAGGACTCTTTATTATTATACCTTATATTCTTAATTATTGGCTCTTATGTTGTCTAAGGAATGCATGATAATTACTGAGAGTTGATGGTCACAGGAAAAAGCAGTGATCTGAAAGTAAGTTCACCATGTGTCCTTTATCTACCACATAGTAACTGATTTGTAATTACTTGATAAATGATGAATTTAAGGTTTGGAGAAAATAGCAAACTTGCTCTATGTTTTAATTTTTTTTGAATTTCAGATGTTTATCATACTATTAATATTCACAGAGAATAATTCTTAATTCTCACACCACCCCTTCCCTCCTCCCTCCCCCCCATTTCAGTAAATGTCATTATCATCTTGTCCACAAATCAGGCCAAAAACAAACCACCAACCAAATACTCAAAACCAAAGTCACTCTTTATTCCTTTCTTTTTCTTATCTCTCTCAAACAATACTATCAGTTTTATCCAAAATATACTCCAAAGCTTTCATCTCTGTCTATATCCACTATCACCACCCTTGAGAAAGTGCCATAATCACCCTAAAACCCTCCCAAACTGATCGTCCACTTGGAGTTTTGTCCTTTCTACTTTCTGGGCTGCAGACATTATGACCTAATACTAATTAAATAACAAATAAATTGGGCCAGTGACTCCCCTGCTTAAAATTTCCATAGCCTCCCATTAGCCTTTGAAAAAAATTTCCTCTAATCTCATTTTTCAAGATCCTACATGAAGTGCCTTCTACCTCTCTCACCAGCCTCTTCTTCTGTTATTCTCCTTATATCTCTCTACCCTCTAGCAACACTTTTTTTTTTTTTTTGTATTAAACATGCAGTTTTTGTTCCACTTCAAGATGTTGCACAAGTTTCTGCCTCTGGGTGAACATCTCTTCCCCCAGCCACTTGCGTGGTTGACTGGCTCTTGTTATTCAGGTCTTGCTTCCGAAGTCTGTCTTGTATGCCTTCTCTGACCACATACTCTGAGGCCAGCCACAGATACTCTCTACCATAATGGCCAAATTTATTTTATGTGTGAGATATAACAATCAAATACTTTTGTATCTCATTACTTATTGTCCAACAGCATACAAACTCCACATATAAACTACACAGACTCCACCAGGCAGATAAGTTTCCCAACTTTGAAGAATGCTTAAAACACAGAAGGAAGTTGGAAATTGAATATTTAATGAAAAAGTGAGTTTAAAATTCCCACAATAGGGTAGAGATGGACAGTAATTATTAAAAATATATCTAACAGGGATAATTCCCTTTGGAAGCTGATGATAGTAGGACTCAATTTTTTTATGTTTGCTTGATGACAGTGTTCAAGTATCAGCCTTCCCTCTTCCTTTCTTGGCCAAGATCTGGGCAGACTGATGAGAAAGCTTGACCCACTCCGTACTGTGGACAATCTGTGGAATGTTCAATCCACACAAACTCCTGTCTACTTATGAATCCTTACCCCAGTCTCAACCAAAGCAACTCACATTTTCATTTTTTTAAGTCACTTCAGCTGATTCACTTTGCTACAATTGTGCCTGATAATTGTGGGCTATATTATAATTTCAACTCAATAATAACAACCATAAAATCAGGAAATAGTCTCTCATCTTTATCTGTGGTTACTAAAAGACTTCAAGGTGCATTTATAGGAACAAGCACACAGGCTAGACTTTTAAAACCACACAGCCTATGAGGTGCCTGGGTGGCTCAGTCAGTTGAGCGTCTGACTTCAGCTCAGGTCATGATCTCACGGTTCGTGTGTTTGGGCCCCATGTCAGGTTCTGTGCTGACAGCTTAGAGCCTGGAGCTTGCTTCGGATTCTGTGTCTCCTTCTCTCTCTGCCCCTCCCCTCTTCATGCTCTGTCTGTCTCTGTCTCTTAATAACAAATAAATGTAATAAAGAAAGAAAGAAAGAAAGAACGAACGAACACAGGCTAGACTTTTAATCCAATTTGTGTTGATTAAAATTCATTACTGAAGTTGATAAAATAGCAGCACAACCTCTAGTCCATATGTTGAGTTAAGAAAAAGCAAGTGTGGTTGCTGAGTCTTAGTTCCCATTTCTCTAGGAAGGAATGAGCTTCTCGGAAGAGGAGTGTACCTCAGGCATCTGTGTGTGTATTACTGAGAAAGTTGTGGGAGGGATGACTGTCCATATATTATATTTTACATATTATGTATTGTAATTATGTACTAACACGTTTTCATTATTCTGATTCAGTGATACCTCATTAAAAGACATACTATTATTTTTTTAATTAATTGGTCATTCATTTAGCAGACATTTATTGAACATCAGCTACATGTATGAACTGTGCAATTAATATTATTATTCCCATGCTTAACCATTCCTATGTTGGTAACTTTTGATAGGTATTTTCTTTCAGTGATTGCCTAAGTGAAAATTGCACTTAAATTTTCAGAATGCTCCACTTATATTAATCTGGGTTATACAAATAATTCCTCAGCTGTGCCTGGATATTTGTGCTAGGCTGTTGACTTGAAAATCATCTTGCAATCCTGTTTAAAATTCAGATTACAAACCACCCCCAGAAATGTAATAATTTTGGTGTGAATTCCAGGTGTCAATATTTTCCTGCTAACTCAGCTAATAATTTCTATAGAACTCAATATTTGAAAGTTAGAAGATTGCTTTTAATTATATAATAATCAAAAATAAAAAAGAAAGAGAATATCGCTTCATAATATCTGAAAAGTCTCCATGCCTTTCTGCTAGCTAAATGATGAGATCTTTTGTTTTACTAATTCAGCATCCACATTTTTTTATATTAATTGGTAATTCTGTGGAATTATCTAAATTTCAAATTTTTTCAGTTTATTTATTTTGACAGAGACAGTGTAAGCAGGAGAGGGGCAGAGAGAGAGGGTGAATCCCAAGCAGGCTCTGTACTGTCAGCACAGAGCCTGATGCAGGGATTGAACCCACAAAACCGTGAGATCATGACCTAAGCTGAAATCAAGAGTGAGCCACCGACACACCCACTAATTTTACTTTTTTTAAAAAAAAATTAATGTTTTTATTTATTTCTGACAGAGAGAGAAAGACACAGTATGAGCAAGGGAGGGTCAGAGAGAGAGGGAGATACAGAATCTGAAGCGAGCTCCAGGTTTTGAGCTAGCTGTCAGCACAGAGCCTGAAGCTGGGCTCGAACCCACTAACCGTGAGAGCATAACCTGAGCCGAAGTCGGACGCCGAACTGACTGAGCCACCCAGGTGCCCCTAATTTTACTTTTTAAATGGAAAATTTTCCATGTGATATAATTTAGAAAAGTTTCTTGTGTAAGAAAAATGAACATGAAAAACTTCATGAAATGTATTTGATATATACTGACAAAATTATTTTATTGATTTATTTATCAAGATAGGAGGTTGTAGAACTACATACACAGGCAAATTAAATTTTCAATTTCTTTATTTTATAGAAAACAATTGATTAATATCAGAGGTAGATTGATTTTATTTATATTCTTTTGATTCTTTTAATCTAGAAGAGATGCTTGATAGAAACATCAAGTCTTGATAAAACTATCTATCACCAGGAAGTAAGCTTAAAGTTAGTATTAGATTAGAATTCTGATGAAAATATATTCTGGAGTACTGGGCTTCATTTTTCTTAAAAAATAGATATATGTCTATATGTGTATTTATCTATCATCTAACCTGTTGAGAGAAATGTATTCCTATATTGCATGCTATTAAATGATGCTGGACTAATTCTTAAATGGAATCCACTAAAGCAAAGAGACAGTGAGCCAGACAGGTTGGAAAATATCTTCACATACATCACTCAGCTAGCCACTGAAATGAAAAATCTTCCTCATGGCAGATGAACAGCCAGAGGTTGTTCAGTTTGTCATAGTGGATAAAGGCTTTTCTAGCACACTGCATTAATTTTTGCCAAGCAAGAAAGAAAAAAAAAAAAAAAACGGATTAAGTATTTCGCATAAGCTTAGAGTGCCATATATGTTTTAAAGGTTGAAAGAATTATATGTTCACAGGATTGTTTTTGTTTTCCCCTGGTAATAATTTTTATATGGTGTACTTAAAAAGAACATAGTATTTACCAAAGTTTCTAGTAAGCATTATGAAAGGAATAGCTCATAGGAAAAGATATCAAGCATCATGTGGCAAACAGGGTGACATATTAGTTTCTTGTGACATATCAAGTGCAAATATCAGTAAAAAATACCAAGTTACAAAGCTGCATAGTCCGTCCCTGATCCTTATTCTATTCCATAAAGGGAATTGTTCTCCAGGGGCATCTACTGAAAGCGTGTACAAAAGAAATGAGGTTAGTTTTATTAATTTACTTTCTTCACAACTGAATAGCCATAGCCTTATTCTTTCATTCCCCTTGGCACTACTTTGTTCCCTTCTTTAATAACAGTAAATGTGAAAAATCAGGATTTGTTTTATTCAGCTTCATTTCACTGGGAGCGCTGTAGGGAGATGAGATTTGAAACTGTTCACCATAATGTATAGGGTATCTGGATTCACTTTACTGATGATGCAGTATCACTGTAAATGACTCACTTTGGGATGTGCGGCTTTATCAGAGCGTTAAGTCTTGAACTCCTGACTCCCTTTGAGTGGCACCGGCAATTGCTTAGGAAGAATTGCTGAGATCTATACGTGGCCTTCCTTTTTCCAGTGTTGTGTTGTCAGTGCAAACACAGCTTGTTGGCAAACACAGGGACAGCTGAAACAAGTAAGACATTTGGGATGGGCTTTCTATCATACATAAATAAATGTAAGTTTTCCTACAGAAAAAGCTAATTCATATGATAACAGGAATATCCAGATGGAACTTTTCAGTCTGGAGTGACACTTCATCTATACAGGTGCTGAGAACAGAATGATGAAATTGGTCAAGGTATTTATTCATGTCCCTTATGGTGTAATATGGAGACAAATAATGAACAAGAAAATATGTGATACCTATATGTGTGTTTACATATATATGTATATATTTATGTGTGTATATATATATGTATATATATATACACATATATAATTTTTTATTGTTTCGAAGGGAAGAACAAAACAATTGCTAAGTGTTGAGAGATACTTCATAAGAAATGATTAGGGAGATATTTTTTTGTGAAATAACATTTAAGTTGAGACTTGAAATATAGTACTGATCAGTCTTTCAGAGTAAAGAGTATTTATTTTATGTAGAAGGTACAACTTATGTAGAGACTCCGAATTTGTAAATCTGTTACCACAGAATTTAAGAGAATTTAAGCTAAATATGAGAGTAAAAATTCACGTATCTATATTTTTTCATCCATATCTATTGATTGTTTCCTAAAGGCTAGGCCCTTCTATAGGTATGAAAAATGCGTTAAGTAAATGACCAAACCTCATACTCCTGGGACTCCTAGCATAGGGTGGAATTGAGTAGACAAAGGAGGGATAAACAAAGGTGTAATTAGTGAGTTGTTAACATGAAAGAAAGTCCTTAAATTCTCTGTTCTTCAGTGTGCTCAACAATGAATGAAGCACTAATGCAAACATCATGAAGTTAACATCTCTGCATTCAGCATAAAGACTTGGCCATTTGAAAACTTTTTGGGGGAATTATTTCATGTTTTAAATGTTAATGTATCTGCAGAGACTCCTTTAAGATTCTATAAAACTCTTATATGGACTGCAAATGACCTTCTGGAAGAGCAGAAATCAAATGTTTAGCTTGAAACAAACTCAAAAGATTGAACTCTGCTGTAGTAACTTAGTTTTCAGAATAAGAAAGTTGATCCTAGTGCTTGTAGGAAAATGTTATAATGTTTAGCAAAGTATTTTTATATACTTAAATTGAGTATATTTATAATGAGAATGAACAAACATAATCTCTGTGATTTTTTAAAAGTTTATTTATTTATTTATTTTGAGAGAGAGAGGCAGACGGACACTGTGTGCACATGCACACATGAGTGAATGGGAGAAGGGCAGAGAGAGAGAGAGAGAGAGAGTAAGAGAGAGAGAGAATCCCAAGCCAACTCCGCATTGTCAGTGCAGAGCCTAACACAAGGCTCGACCCTACCATATGGCCTGAGCCAAAATCAAGAGTCGAATGCTTAACTGACTGTGCCACCCAGGCTCCCTGTTTGAAAATAATATATTAGGGATAAGGTTAAAGTCTTCTTTGGCTACTCCTCCAATGTAGGTGTCTGCTTCTTTATCAGATATTATATACTTAAACATTTTACCAGTGTATTTTGTATATACATATTCATAAACATGTGCATGTAGAATATAGACAATGTGTGATAATATATGTATATATTTATCTCACTGTGAACATTTTTTCCAGCAATATGATT
The DNA here is from genome assembly GCF_003009895.1 of Hyaena hyaena. NCBI lineage: Eukaryota > Metazoa > Chordata > Mammalia > Carnivora > Hyaenidae > Hyaena > Hyaena hyaena. The sequence goes on along the minus strand of NW_024081802.1, from coordinate 394,114 downwards.
TTATTATCATTTAGAATCTTCACAATTTTTAATACATAAAATTGTTTTTCAATTAAAACATTTAGGCATGCCAAGAAAAGAAGATCATGAAAAAAGAAAGGGGAAAAGATGATAGAAAAAGACCCACAATGATCCAAATAAGCAAGTGAGCTGATAAAGATATTAATATAATTGTGGTTAGTATGTTATAGAAAATAGATAAAAAACTGGAAAATTTCACTACACATTCAGAATTTATTAACCAGTTTTAATTCTAGAATACAAAACAAGTATGTAAGATTAAGAACCCAGATGGAATTAAAAGTAGGTAAGACACATTTATGGCAAGATTATAGAACTGGTAAATAGTCAATAAAAAATCTCCCAACAGGAGCACATGGGTGGCTCAGTTGGTTAAGCATCTGACTTTGGTTCAGGTCATGATCTCACGGTTGTGAGTTTGAGCCCTGTGTCTGGCTCTGTGCTGACAGCTCCGAGCTTGGAGCCTCCTTTGAATTCTGTGTCTCCCTCTCTCTCTGCCCCCTTTTTCACTCTCACTCTGTCTCTGTCTCTCTCAAAAATAAATGAAACATTAAAAAATTTTAAAAAGAAAATTTCCAAGACAATCTTAGAGGAAACATAAGAATGAAAAATATAGAAAAGAGCAATAGAGACACATAGGTATCAGCAAAATGTTTAATATTCATATAGTTTCATCCCAGAGGGAGAGGATAGAAGCACATAAATAGGATATAAACTGTTATATAAAAACTGTTGTTTATAAAACATTAAAAACACAATATTTAGGGGTGCCTGGGTGGTTCAGTTGGTTAAGCCTCTGACTTTGGCCCAGGTCAGGATCTCACAATTTATGAGTTTGAGCCCTGCATCAGGCTCTCTGCTGTCAGCACAGAACCCACTTCAGATCTTCTGTCTCCCTCATTCCTTGCCTGTCCCCCACTCTCTCTCTCTTAAAAAAAAAAAAAAAAAAAAAAACATTATAAATATAAGAAATGTTTAAAAAGACCATGACCACTTTTTCCCCAAACTGATAAAATACATCAACTCAGATTCCGAACCTTGGTGAAATATAAACAGAATAAGATAAGATTGCTGGAGAGGAGATTTATTGAGGAAACTTGAAAACAAAGAGAAAGATAAATAATTTTGGAGAGTGATAGTAAGAATAGCCAGCTTCTCAAGAAAAAGATGACATTTGGAAGACAATTGGCTAAGTTATTTAAAGTTCCAAATATTATTCTGCCTGGAATTCTACACCTCAAAAAAAAAAATTCCTCAGAATTGAAGTGAAGAAAGTAAGTTTTCAAATAAATATAGCATAGAGAATTTGACATTAGAAAACTTTAAAAGAAAACTGAAGGGAATATTCTCAGAATGAAATATGACTGTGGGAAGGCATGGAAAAGGCAAATATGTGCATGAAATTAATAGACAGTGTTTGAAGATTGACTCTAAAACAATAATAGTAGTACATTCTTGGGTTTGAAACACATATAAAAAGTGAGATGCTATAAAAATAATACAAGGCAAATAGTGTTGCCATGCAATATAGTTCTGGCAATGTTGGAGAAGTGGTGTAAGTAATAGTATTTAATAAATTGTATCAATTACAAATAAAGGTTACAATCAATAATGATACTGCTAAAATGTTAGCAAATGAAGGTGAAAGCAAATTTTAACCAAAATGCAATATACTACATATCCACAAAAATGACAACATTAGAATGATTGAAAATACCAAGTATTGATAAGTATGTAAATGACTTTCTTTACACTTCTGGTTGTATCACTAGTGTAGAAAACTGTTTGGCATGATACTTCCTAAAGCTTAACATACGCATACTGTATAAACCAGGATGTCAATTCTTAGAAATACAACCAAGAAATAACACATACATTTATTTATCATAACTAGTTATTTATTTATCATAGCCAAACATTGAAATAGTAAGGAGGAATATATTTATAAAATGGAACACTAAACAGTAATGTACATTAGTGAACTATATAGTTTTTCACAAGAAGTATGACCCCTGCCAACCTGTATCTGATCAAAAGAAGACAGAAACAATTTACTTATTTTGTGTTACTGTTTATATAATGTTTCAAAACTGACAACACTATGATTTTGAAAGTTAGTGTACTGCTCATATTTTTTTAGAGTGGGTAGCTACTGGAGATGGCTTTGTGGGGTTCTGAGAGGTATTCTAGGACTCTGATAATATTCTTTTATGTTCATTTCTTAAAAATGCATGGAAATTTTCTGTATGTATTCTGCAGTTATTATGTACAATTCTAAAGAAAGAATTCTTACACTATATTTATGCCCATGTTCTTCGCAAGTAAAAAATGTTCCCATCTGTTTCAGGTTAGGGTTATTTGTAGTCATTTTGTTTGTGTAAGTCATAAATGTTAGTCAAATGATATCAAACATCTTTTTTATCTACCACTAAGATGATACCCATTTTATCCTATTTCTCCACAACATATCTTGTATATATCTTGTAATATAGTACAAAAATATGATTGTTTTAAAAATGTTAAATCTTATTTGAATGCCTCAAAACACTCTATTTATATAGGCTACTTTGTTTGATTTGCTAATATTTGATACTTTTATGTACCTGTCCCTGCACTCTTGGTTATTGAGTTTACACTAGATACATAATATAAATAGTGCATCTTTTAATCATATTTTATCTCTATAAATAATTGTATAAAATTGAGAATTATCACTTCTTTGAAGATAGAATTTACATTGTAAAATCACTGAATTATTTTTCCCTTTTGCGAGTGGAATAGTGACTACTATTTTAAAATCTCCTATTCTAAATGGTTAGTGAATTCTGTATTCTCAATCAGACCAACAGTTGGTTTCTAAATATTATGTAAGTTTGATTTTTTTCCTTAATAATATTCTTTTAAAAATGTGTTTGTTGCTTTCTCAATGTATGGATAATTTTTAATGCTAGTTTTATATTTTTGAGACTTAATTTTATTAGATATGTTTTGAGAATATGTTTTTAATGTTCTAAAACATTTCTAGATTTTTTTCCACACTCTATCACTTTTCCTGGTCTACATTTATTTGAAAAACATCCATAATCTCTTTTTATTATATATTTATATAAATCCAATCAATGTCTCAATATTTTTTAGTATCTAGACATTTGCTTATAGCACATGAATTATTGGGATGTTTTGTTTTCTTTTTCTATTTTTAGTTTATATTATTCACATGGTGGTTATAATCCATATTTTGTGAATTTATAGATATCTCTGTTATTTGGACTTATAGATATGGATTAACTTTTTTCCATGAAAATGAATATTCAAAATATTATTGCAACTCTGTCATTTATGTGTTTCTTCTAATCTTATTTTTCCCCTAAAATCCTCTTTCATATGTTGAATATTAAATCAGAAAGACCTTTATTTCATCAAACTCTTCTTAATTTCTATGTAACACATAAATGTACAATACATTTTGTTAATTTTTGAGAACTAGTTGAATTCTAGCATAATTTTGAGCAATAGGGAAATGAAAAAGCAAAAAGTAGTAAAATCCCTGCTGAGTTGTTATGTTTGAGGTGATTGATATTTCTGTGTATATATTTTTAATATATACAATTATATGAATTATTATTTTCAAAATTTTGGCTTCTAATGATCATTCTCTAATTTAGCTTGTAATGATTTTATCTTAAATTTAACAACAATGTAGTGAAACTGTATTAAATATAGTTCAGTGTTGTGTGTCTGTACATTATGTCTTAATATCAAATGAAAGAACCGCGACCTTTTTCAGATTACCAACAGTTCTCAAAATTAACTTTTGAATCAGGTCAGGATTGGCCTATTTTTGAAATATAATAATGAATAAACTAAGGAAATGTAGTTTCACATTTTCTTCATATAAAGAATTCAAAGTATAGTTTCTTAAGTAAACTTTAACATTTATAGATAAAAGAAAACACTAACATTTTTATCTCTGCCTTTGATGTTAGTTAAGCAAATGGTTGGTTTTATTTGAAACCAACATTGAAGAATAGAAGAGAGTTAATTTGAAAGAATTCAAGAATTCAATTGAAAAACAATTGGAAAAGAGACACAGATCTAATTTTTCAATAAATTACTTTAAATGAAACTAAAAATCTTTGTATATGTGCTGCCGAAGCAAGCACCAGTGAAATAAAACTCTTGATGAAATAATTCACCTATTAGAGACTTTTTGAAAGAGATTTACTTTGATTTTAGTTTCCCATATGGCAATACTATTTGTTTAAGGTAATTTTGATACACAAGAACTCTACAGGCATCTTCCCAGCAATTCCTTTGGTTCTGTGGAATTAGTTTTCTCTTTTCTTATAGAGTCCTCAGTGGATGCATCTCAGACCAAATTAATCAACCTTGGAACTGAAAAATCCTACTAGGTATAAATTGAAGCATGGTAATTGTTTTTGCTTCTTACACTTTCGGAAAGAAAGCAAACTGTAGCTTAAACTATACAACCAATACTTTTCCATGATGCTCAAGAATGCGACTTGTTTTCTTTATAAAATATGCTCCTTGAATAATAAAAATAGCCTTTGGTTTATCAATCATAACTGCAATGATGTATATTAACACAGGAATGCAGATTTTCGCTTCTTACTGCCATATTGTTGCAAAGAGTTTCAAACAAGGGCTAATTTCAATATGCTACTGCTGGGTAATAATCTACCACTGTGCACTTACCACTAGGCTGTCATGTGGTAGCTTTTGAGTTTTGCATAATTTCCTGCTAGGAGTCACAATCACTGTTGGCACTTTGGTCTGATTCCTCAAGGAGGATGCTGTGCTGTGTATGGCCACCAAAGCTAAGGAACACTTGCATACTAAGATGGTGCCATAGAATACTGCTTTTCAGCAGTACCACTTTCAGACTAATCTTTCCACTCCCCCAGAAAAATTTAGATATAATATATAAACACTTCTTTAAATGCCTTTGAGAACTACCAAAGGAAGGAGGATTTATGGGCCTAAGCTCCAATCTGGCAGACAATGGATATTAGGAAAGGTGAGTTAACTTTTGGGAATATAGGTTTTTTTTTTTTTTTTTTTAAAGGAATTTGCCAATTCTATAAGCAGTACCTAAAAGGCAGTATACTTGAGCAGAGATTTATAGGCAGGCTTATTGAGCTAGTTGGACAAAAATTGGAGGTTAAAGTCTTCCCGAACTTTTGTTCTGTTCCTGAAAATACCACACCGTAGAAGAAATGATGAATAGGAAATAGAGCAGGTCTCACAGAAACTGAAAGTCAGCTTCAAGTCTTCATCAATTTTATCTAGATTGACTAAATTTTATCTACATTTTCTCATGCCATTACATTGATCACTAGAAGCAAGATTCTCTGGGAAAAGTTTCTCTGGGATAAGATAACATTTCCAGTTTCAAGTTATCTGTAATTTTTTTTCTCCAAATGCAGTGTCTTTTACTAAATCAAAAATAATCACGTGAATATAAGAAAACTAGACGAGTAAAAATGGAAGACAAGAAGGAAACTAGAAATATATATATACAAGATTTCCAGATAATAGAATTAACCCATGTGCTTTTAAAATATTTATGACTAATAAATTCAGTGAATTAAAGACAAGATAAAAAATCTCAACAGTAAATGGAAGCTATAAATGGAAAGAAAAGGAACCTTTAGTGTATAAAATATGATAACATAATTAAATACTGGATGCCTGGGCATAATAGAAGATTTGAAATACATGGAAATCGAATTATTCAATATAGAAGTAGGTTAGAAGACCATACTTACATGGAATGCAGAAGAATATTAAGTAGAGAAAATAATGTAAAGGGCATAGCAGATATATTGAAAACTTCTAATAAACAGGTCACTGAGTCCCAGGAATAGAATAAAGAGATATAGTAGAACAGATCGAATGTAAAAAATAAATAAATAGGGGTTAAGAATATCCCCAAACTCATGATAGATTCCAAAACACAAGCTCAAAAGGCAATACAAACTCCGATCTGGACAAAACCAAAATATCACAACTAAGCACATGGTAGTTGTCATTTGATGTCCCAACCTGATCCCGGTAATCAGGCCAATGCATAGATCTTCACACTAGTGTGAGTTGTAGCTGGTCATGCACTTACTGATTAACATAGGTTAAAGTGACAGAAAAGTCTGGGTTTCAAATTCTTCCCTTAGGTGGAGCCACAGTAGTGCAATTCATGCTTTTGGACTTCCTGGAGCATCTGGTTTTAACCAGATTGCAACCGATACATTTTTAATGAACTTTTGGCTACATTTTCTACCTTGATCCACTTACTCCCCTTCTCTTGAGAACATTTACAGAGTACGTAACTTGCACAAGAATCACTCTTTCAAGTTTTGCTTCATGAGGATCCATCTTGAGACATACATAATAGCATATATTCTGAAAATCAAATATGAGAAGAGAATTTTAAAAGAACTAAGGAGGAAACCCTGGGTGGCCCAGTTGGTTGAGTACCAACTCTTGATTTCTGCTCAGGTCATGATCCCAGTGGTCTGCTCTGTTCTGAAGGTGGAGCCTGCTTAAGATTCTCTCTGGGGCACCTGTATGGCTCAGTCAGTTTAAGTGTCTCATTTGATTTCTACTCAGGTTATGATCTCACAGTTCTCCCTCTCTTGAACCCTCCCCTGCTCCTCTATCAAATAAATAAACTTAAAATAAATAAATAAATAAATGTCCTCTCTCTGTCTCCCTCTGCCCCTCTCCCCTGCTCATGCTTTTTTCCCCTCCTCTCTAAAACAGAGAAAAAATGAGCTAAGGAAAAAAGACACTTGCCTCAAAAGAGCATCAAGAATCATGGCAACTCTTTAGAAGAAACATTGAGGATAAGCTTTTTAAATCCTGGAAGAAAATTATCTATCCAGATTTCAAGAAGATAAACCCTTTTGAATTGTAGAGGAAAGTAATCTACCCAGATTTCTACTTACTACAACATTTTCTCTAAAATATGGAGGTGAACCACATATGTTTTAAGAATGAAGCTGATTCTAAGAAACAAAATTGTCAATATTTTTTTTAAAAGTCACAATTATGAGAAAGGTAAATTTTGTAAACATCCTACAAGAAAGATGGGGAGGAAATTTTCCATATTAAAGTTGAACTCTGAGTCTTTGAAAAGAAAAAATAAAGTATCGTGTTCACTCTTTTGGAAATAGAAAAGTTTGTTCAGGGTTTGCTCAATCTGTAGTCAACAAACATGATTGGAATGTGTGTACTCATTTCCCCATAAAGGCTAGTATTTGGGACAAGGATTTCCTTGTTACAATATGAAACTAAATGGATGAAAAAATATGTGCAGGTTTTGCATTAGGCCAGGTGTTGCTATTTTGATAACTTAAGTGAAGAAAGATAAATTAATTCATGAAGGAAGTAGCATTGAATTTGTACCACATTTGACAATTTGATTCATGTAGTCATGACAGTTATAAACAAGAGTATTTAAAAACACATCTATGTTTCTGAGATGGTAATAGCACACTACGCCATCAGATAGAATATAGTGGTATATACTACTGAATCAAGAAGAAACTGAAGGATAAGCCATAACAATAAAATATATATATTTCAACAAAAGATTGAGGTATATAAATATATTTTCACATAAATGTAAACTGATAGAATTTGTCTCTTGAAGACAAAGTGCAATATTAGTAGTTGTTTTACAAGAATAAAGAAAGTGCTTCAGTATGACAGCTTGGAGATTGGAGAAAGAATTAAGAGCAAAAGAAAGTATAAATATATGATTGAATTTTAACGTGTATTGACTTTATAAGAAAATAAAATAAACTCATGCTTGTCCAGGTCCTCTGAGAAGCTAAAACTGAGACAAGTTTAAATATTCAAGTATTTCCATGGTCCTGTTAGGGAAAATGAAGAGTGTTGGAAAGGCTAGGAGTGGTGTCAGACTACCTGGCAGGTCTGACCCTAAATGGAGAGAAGAAAGAAAGAATAGTTAGGAGAGAGCATTTTGGTTCCACTATATATCTTGAATGGTGGGTGAAATAGGAGAGGAGGTACAAACCTCCAGTTATAAAGTAAATCTGAGGATGTAAAGTACAGCATAGGGAATATAGTCAATGATATTGTAATAACTTTATAACACTTGGTACCTACCATTATCATGGTGACCATTGTACAGAATATCAAATCACTATGTTGCACACCCAAAACTAATAGAGTATTGTATGCCAACTATTACTTAAGAAAAAAAAGGAAGAATAGCAAGGTGGAGATTCTTAAGCTATAGTCTATCAACAAAGGAGTTCTGTATCCCACAAGTGGGCTTGTGCTGGTAACTCATGATCAGTAATTGGCTGGAAGCAGCCCATGAAAGTGTGACCTTGAACAAAAACAGAGGTCAATTTCAGAGTTAAACAGAGTAGGTGGTCAATTAATCAGGCTCCCTGTAATCTGAGATCTGATAATCACATTCTCAATGGTATACACCTATGAGTAGGAATATAGGTTATATGGACGTAATATGTTAATTTTTAAAGAAAGTGCTAAACTTTTTCTAAGTGACTACAATATTTAGGATTCTTAGCTATCGTGTATGAGAATTCTCCTTCATATCACTGCAACACTTCATATGGTCATTCTTTTAAATTTTAGTCAGTCTAATAGATATGTAATGGTATCTCATTAAACTTTTGAATTACTACCTATGCAGAACATCTTATATGCTTATTTGCCATCTATTCTTCATTAAGTGTTTGAATCTTTTCAGTTTTTAATTGCATTATCTCCTTATTAAGTTGTAGGAAATGTTTTATGTACACTCTGGATACAAGTCTTTCCTCAGATGTGTGCTTTTAAATATTTGCCCAATTTGGGGCCTATCGATTAGTTTTCCTAATAATACTAATAATACCTAATAATGTATGTGTGGATCTATTTTTAGATCTTCTACTGTTGCTTTAATTTGTTGGTCTTGACATCAATACCACACTATATCAATTACTGTAGCTTTATAACAAGTGTTGAAATTAGGTAGCATAAGCTTGCCAACTTTGTTCTTTATCAAAGTTGTTTGGCTATTATGTGTTCTTTGAAATATTACACGAATTTTAGGATTGACTTCTCAAACTCTCCCAAAAATTCTGCTGGAATTTTGAGAGGGATTATATTGAATTGTTAGGTCATAGTGTTCGTAAGTATTATGTAAACAGTACTGAGTTTTCCCACCCACAAACATGGTGTTCTTTTCATTTATTTGTAACTCCTGTAATTTTTCTCAGAAATGTTTTGTACTTTTCAGTGTAAAGGTTTCCATTTCTTTTGTTAAATTCTTTTCTTTGTATTTTTTTGGATGTTATTGTGAATAGAATTTTTTCCTAAGTTTATCGATTTATTGTTTTTCTGGGTTTTTTTTTGTTTCTTTTTTGTTTTTTTTTTTTTTTGCTAGTATGCATGCTATATAAATGGGCTAGAGATGCTCCCTGTATATTGGCTCTTGTCTTATTTGCTGTGTTGTTTATAGCAGACTGGGACTATTAGCTAAAAATCTACTGGCACCAAACTCAAATTTTAATATACCCCAAGTGAGCATTTTTAGCTAATGAGAGCCTGCCTTCTTTTCATACTCTGCAAACCTGTACCCCACAGATGCTAGCCTTTGGTAAGATAAACCCTGAGGTAATAAGAGACTCCTAGTTATTGCTGACTTTTGGATGTCTTTGACCAAGAGACTCTGCAGTGCAAGCTGATTGACATTGCCCAGACACATAAGCCTCTCTATGATTTGCCTTTACCCTGGGAGTTCACTTGCCCTCCTACCCATCTGGGTGATAGCCCCACACTGCTGTCTCTGGAAGTCCTCATTCTCTAAGGGAATTTCACTCTTATGCTGCCTGTCTAAACCTTGTCTGCAACTGTCACCTTGTACATGACTTTTTCATTGATTAGGTTCAAAAAACTTGACCTTTAAGAAATACAGAAATGCAATTGATATTTACATATTGATCTTGCATCTTATGACCTTACCAAACTTCTTAATTTGTTCAAGTAATCTGTGAGTGTGTGTGCCTGTGAAGTATGAGTGTATTCCTTAACAATTGTCTACATCAGGGATCATGTTACCTGTTATTTAAGATATTTTTACTTTTTACTTTCTAATCTACAGTATTTTAATTTTGTTTTTATTGCTTTATTTAAGTGGCTATGCACTCCAGTAAAGCTTTATTGGTTGAGTTTTCTTCATTTTCACTTTGTTGTATGACCACCCTCATGGTCATAAGTAAAACCAGGGACAAAGCATTAATATAAGTGTGGTGAGATGTGCTATCTGGACTATCTGCTCATAGAAGTTGTGTGCCTTCTTGTTTCATGTCAAATGGGATATTTTAAAATTATATCCCATATTGGGACATGAAGCAAGCTCTACCATAGAAATAAACATAACAATGATGGCAAAATATAATTAGAATATCCTCATAGATTTTGATATAAAGCAACATATTTTTTAATAAGTCCTGGATCAGTTAAATAATAGCATTGGAAATTACAATTTCAGTAAACCAAAGCTAAGCAACCTCTCTACGGTAGTTAGCAGGAGATTGGAGCAGGCTCTATAGAAAAGGCATCTTACTGACCAAAAGAAATTCTGGTCCTTCTAATATAAGGAGAAAAAAAAAATTTAAATTAAAATATAAAATAGTATTTTCTATGTATGCTATTACACACTGCAGATTCTATTAATGCCACCTGTATTTACAGTCATTATTACAGACTTTATGCTAGTATTTAAGTACCATACACATTTCAAAGAATTCTCTATGTAGTTTGTAATATCATGGTTTACATCTTCCTTTGTTGTTTTGGTTGTCCCAAAAGAAATGAGACCTCTAGGATTGATTTTAAGAATCTTAAGATCTGTCAACATATCAGACCTCTACCTTTCACTGGGTTTATGACATATATATGAATAGTAAACTTGGGTTTGTCCTTTTTCTTTTTTTTTTTTTAATGTTTATATTTGAGAAAGATAGAGCACAAGTGGAGGAGGGGCAGAGAGAGAGGGAGACACAGAATCTGAAGCAGGCTTCAGGCTCTGAGCTGACAGTACAGTGCCTAATGCAGGGCTCAAATCCATGAACCATGGGATCATGACCTAAATCATAATGCCTAACCAGCTGAACCACCCCAGTGCCCCTGGGTGTGTCTTTTAAGCCACATATGAAAATTCTTCTTATTTGAAAAAGGGCAGTGTTAAGTTGGTTGAAGGAAGCAAACCGAAATCAAACAGCCATGATAATCAAGATTGTCTCTGAACTAAATCCTGATTATCCTAAAAAATTCATATTCTTAAAAATGCTTCTTATCTTTAACATACCAATTATAGTTATCTTTAAATTTTACTTACAATCTTGGTGTGTATGAATTAGCTGCTTCTGTAAACAGATTTTTAATTGAAAAAATGATTTTTGTCAAAATTAGCATCTTTAAAATCTTATTAACATTTTTATTTTATTAAGCAAGTCATTAGCTCTATTTAGTTGGTGTGTTTGATGCTAGGATATTTTCTAATTATAATCTTTAAGATCTAAATGTCATAGATCTGAAAAAAACACATGTATCTTTTTCTAAAAAATATAAATGTCATTAATTTTCATATGTAAAAATATCAGATAAAATGATTATCTCTGAAACTTGGAAAGTACTTTTTTTGTGTATTTTATATAATGAGGTAAAAAAAAAAACCTTCTATACATTGAAAACTTTGAGAAGAATACAATGAATATATAGTCAACCAATAGTTTGATGACAGGGAGGCTATGCTCTAGAGATTCTGGTAAGGAAAGCAGGGCTCCTACTCAGTGAAGGATTCATAGAAGAGTTATTTCTCCACCAGCCTTAAAGCAAGTGAGGGACTCTACCAAATTCTCCTGTGAGGCAGGTCCTGAGGCTGATTCCTTGTTGAGGCTATGTCCGTTTTTCAACACTCAGACATCCAACATTCTGGTCCAGTCATGCCTAAGTTGAAAGTCCTCAAATGCTACTGTTGCAAGATCAGTTGATTAGTTTGGGGTAGGAGGGGAGAGTGAGAAAGAAATGAAGAGGAAAGAGGAGGAGGAAAAGGATAAGAAGAGGGTGAGAAGAAATGAACTTTAACATTTTTTTTACGTTTATTTATTTTGTGTATGAGAGAGAGACAGAGAGCAAGCAGGAGAGGGGCAGAGAAGGAGAGAAAGATTCCCAAGCAGGCTCTGTGCTGTCAGCAAGAAGCCCGATGGGGGACTCCAACTAATGAACTGTGAGATCATGACCTGAGCTGAAACCGAGTCGGACACTCAACTGACTAAGCCACCCAGGCACCCCTACTTTTATTATAATGTAATGCTGTTGCCATTTCTTTCAGCTCAATTATGACTTTGATCATTTTTATTATGTCTTATTGTAGTGGTTTTCTAACAATGTTATATTATGTGCTAAATAATAAAACATTAACAAATTTTATCTTTTTTTGAAAAGTTTATTTATTTTGAGAGAGAGAGCATAAGCAGGGGAAGGGCACAGAGAAAGGGAGAGAGAATCGCAAGCAATCTCCATGTTCAGTGCAGGGCCCACCCGGGGACTTGATCTCATGACTCATGACCATAAGATCATGACCTGAGTTGCTTAACTGACTGAGACACCCAGGTGCCCCAACATATTTTGTCTTAAGGGATTCCGGTTTTTACTAATATGTTAGCTATACATAATTGTAACAGTGAAGACAAATTAATAAAACAAAATCCATTTTACTTATTTATAACACAGAGTAGGGATTAAATGAGAAAATAAAATAGATATTTTTCAAATATGTTGAAAATACTTAGCAGGGAAGAATATTTTGAGTCATCTCTCCATTTCTCTCACTTAATGATTACACATAATTAACTATTTCCTATGAGTCAAAATTAGTTGTTCAACCTTTCTAATAGTACAGCTAAGTAAGTGGACTCAGCATAACATTATTAAAAATATGAAAATATAGCAATACCTCTCAGTAAAAAAACAGCAACCCAAATTATTATATTGTCAGAAGTGAAAATTGAAGTATCATTGGGAAGCTACTCAAACTATAGATTGTTTAAAAATGTGATCTCATTTTAATTTGTGTGGTAAATCCATAATATGACACTCTAACAAGGAGTGATAGCTATCAGTTCAATAGTAGAGTGGATTAAAATACAACGTGTTTATGAAATTGCCATGACATTGAATTGAAGCACAGGCAGAATTCAACAGATTGCTTGGAAACTATTCAAGTACAAATCTGTCCTTTTTTCAAACCTGCTAGAAATCTAAGACGATTAAAACAAAAACAAAAACAAGACACAAAGATTTCTAATATTTACTCTTCCACATGAAACAACCCACCTTGGATATTGCAAGAGAATATCTATGAAAGGCTCTTGCCTGTTGATGAAAGAAAAATGTATTAAATTTCATGCTATTTAGTAGCCTTAAAAATGTTATAAAAAGATAAACATCTTCTGAAAAAAGTACGTTTTTCAGTTGCTAAATTTTTATGCTATTTTTAATTGCTTTGAAATGGACTCAGTCTATACTCAAAATTATATAATCTTCATCTTCATTGTGATTTATTGGCATATGCATTCAATTCTTGGCTTAATTGCTTCTTTATTGTTTTATTCATCATAGCTAGTGTCTTCCTTTAAGTTTAATTAAAAGAATAGCAGGATAAAAAATTGTACTCAGATTTGCAAAGAAAATATTGTATCTCATATTTTGACTAATGTAATCATTCTGAAAAAATCTTCTATTATTTTAATATTGTCATATTATTTTAGCAGTAATTTACAGTGTTCTAAAGTGTTATAGTTCATGTTTTCTCCTTGGATTATTCAGTGTGGTTTGAGTAAGTTCTCTCCTTTTACCTGATGCTCTTCAAGACAATTTCTAGTTGTAGAGGTGTAGATAGTCATGATTCTGTGAGACAAAGAAGAATCAAGACCTCATGGTGACTTCTGTATTCTTGCACTCATAAAGATTCTGGCCTGAAACTGTTATCACTTACTGATGAAAGACTGCATCTGACAATACGTACCACATATCTGCTTTCTTTAACCAGTCACACAAGAATTTCTGATCTTTATATATTCCTCATGTGTCAGCATTGCCTTATGACAGTGCAGTTCTTTAGTCCCCATTCCATCTTGGGCATGGCATAGTTATGCCCAGAGCTTCTCTCTGGGCTACATCAACCATAACCTATGTCAAAGATAATTGATATCAAACCCGTTGATATTTTCTGATTCTTATATTCCTATTTTCATATTTTTGAAATGATCTTTCCTCTTACCCCAAATAAGGGAAAGTACACATGACCACACAATCTGATCTCAATTTTTTTTCTCTTTCCCATATTCTATGATATAAGAGAGTAAAACTTATTCTTTAGGAGGTGTTTACTCTTCTTTTTACATTCTCTCTTCAAGAGAGCGAATAAGCTTCACATCTCTGGTTTAATACAAGAAAGAATATCCTCTTTATGAAAAAATCTCTATGATCTGTTTCTCTTTAGGCATGGTGCTTGATATGAGAGTTATAGGAATACTAGTAAGCAGGAATTACCACAGGCAAACCTTATTAATTTAATATAATTCAAAAATATTTTTCCATCAGAAGGGAATTATCAAACTCTTATTTCAATTCCCAAGATATTTAGAATCAAGGCAGATTTTCTTTTCACCCTAATTGGATTTCTTCTGAAAGTTTATAATATTGTATATCACATCTTGCAATACCAATCCTAATCTTGAATTCTTACCGCCTAGTATTTATTTAATATATATGTATTTTTTATTTTTGAGAGAGAGATACAGACCGCATGAGCAAGGGAGGGTCAGAGAGAGAGGGAGACACAGATTCCGAAGAGAGGCTCCAGGCTCTAAGCTAGCTGTCAGCACAGAGCCTGACGCGGAGCTCGAACCCACGAACCATGAGATCATGACCTGAGCCGAAGTCGGACGCTTAACTGACTGAGCCACCTAGGCACCCCCAGCCTTGTATTTTTTAACAGTTTTATTAGGAAAAATCTACATACAATAAACAGCATACTTTTTAAGTATGCAATTTAGTAAAGTTTGATATATGTATACATACATGAAATGACAACCACCTTAAGAGAGTTTTATGCATAACCTCAAAGGATTCTCTGTGTTTGTTTAGAATTCCTCTTCTGTCCCTCAAGATGTCCATCACTCATATCACCCCATCCCAAGAAAACTATATTGTAAATTAATCTACATTTTCTAGAGTTTTATATAAACAGGATTTTATACTCTGCAGTCTTTCATTTTTTACTTCTTTCAGTTAGCATATTTTTCAAGGTTCAGTCATATTGTTGCATGTTACCTGTAGTTGATCCCTTTCTATTAAAGGGTTTGGTAAACATATTTTCCTGTTGATGGATATTTGGCTACTACAAATAAAGATTCTGTGGACATCTGTGTTTTTGTTGTTGTTGTTGTTAATATATGCTTTCCTTTTTGGAAATTACCTAGATGTAGAATGACTGAATTCTATGGTAGATATATGTTTTACTTTTAAGAAACTTACAAACTGCATTCTTAAGCAGCTATGCCATTTTACCTTCTCACCAGCAGTGTATGGGATTTCCATTTGATCCTCCATTTGAGGATCAACATTTTGTATGATCACTCTAATAATTTTAGCTCTTCTAATAGAGATGTAGTAATATCCTTGTGATTTCTACTTATGTTTCCCTAACAGTTACCACAATAGCATTGTCAAATGTATTTGTCAGATGTATAATATACAGATATTTCTCTGTGTCTGTAGTTTGTCTTTTAATTCTCATAATAGTAACATTTGAAAAACAGAAGTTTTCCATTTTGATGACATTTAAGTTGTTATGTTTTATTCATCTTCATTTCAGTGTTATGTTTAAGAAATATTTGCCAAACCCAAGATCAAAAAGGTTTTCTTATATGTTCCTTTCCAGAGAATTTGCAGTTTCAGGTTACTTAGTTAAATTAGTTAAATTTTGTAGTAATAGAGCATATATCACTTTTTAAAAATATGGATATCCTATTTATTGAAAACACTGTATTTTGATAATTGCCTGTCCAAATATGGGCAAGCTTATTTCTGGATTCTCTATTATTTTCTCCTGATCTATTATCTGACTTTGTGCCAATGCTATACCTTCTAATGCTGGGTCTAGAATAATCCATTGCTCTCACCCTCAGTCAGTCTTTATAACATTATACATCTGACTGTGCCCATAATTATTGGTCTCTGAAATGATCACACCATTTTTGGTTCCGTGTTTGTTATCTCTCCACCTCTGCCACAGATGCCAAAATATAATCTTCTCGAGGGAGGAAACTTTGTTTTTCATAACTATATGCCTATTACATAGAACATGCCCATCATATGGGAGGTGCATATTAAAGATTTTCATATGGGTGGATGTGTAGATATATCTGGTGGTCATGTCTTCATTCCAAATGACTGAGGATTCCAACCAATTCCTTACTGTTCCAATTTTGAAAAAAAAATTATGAGTTTTATGCTCTTCTAGTAGATGGTAAAAATATCATGACAATATATTTACTGGAGAAATTATTCATGGTTGAAATGTAATGTTTGATTTATAACACCTCTTATAATAAACATATGATGCTTAATTTATTTGGAAACTAAAGATAGCATGGTGGGTGAAGTAATATGCAAAAATGACATTTCTTACTGACTTATTTGCTATATGAATAAGTATCTGAAATAGGATCTGAGATTTACATAAAGAGGAATGAATATTTGCTCAAAATATTTAACTAATTAATAATGTTAGCTTACCATTCAAATAATACTAATATTAAATTTGCATTGTTACTGACAATTTATTGGCTGTTTTCATGTTCATTATAATTCTAATTAAAATCTGTGATTAAATAATCATTCCGAGGTTTAGAATAAGAGTAAACAAGTGGGGACTTTTATGGTTCGCTAGTGTAAAGACCAGAGAGGTGGATGTTCTGTGGGCCTTCTTACACCTCTCTTACAGCTGTGTTAGTCAGCAGAGGTATCTGATGGATTGCGGTGTGATTGTTAATATTTATATATTTCCCTTGGTAGTATACTCAAAGTGTCTTCTTACTGAGAAATAAATACATGTAATTTTCTAGACTATAGGATACTTTGATCTTTGCTAAGTTATGTTATTTAAGATGTGGATAGGCAGGGACATCAACCAAATGGTGGAATAAGATATTCCCAGCAGTCATCCCTGATAGAAACAACAATTTGTCACCTATCCACAGACAGTAATGGTATCGTGGGAGACTTGAGATCCCAGGTAATATGTTGCAAAATCCCTGGAAAGCCCAAGACCAAAGAGGAGGCAGCTTTGAGAAGTAAGGCCCATATGCAGGTACTGTGACCACCAACTGCGATTCTGGCTACAGACCTAGAAGTAGCCTGTTAGGGAACTCAGCTTTAGCCCTCCTTGTCCAAGGTCCTGTCACGGGTCCCATCTGCCAGGAGCAACACTCCCATCTCTGCTTCTAGTACCACTCCTGATCATCATAGACTCAACTGTGGGTCCAGAAGTAACCCCGGACTTGCGCAGTCTACCATGGTTGGAGGTAGTCCTCCCTGCTCAGAGATATGATGGGAACCACAGTCCTCCATGCTCCCAGGAACAGCTCACCACCTGTGGACTTGACTGAAGACTTGGAAGTAGTCCCTAACCTAGATCTATCCCTGATTGAATACTGTCCCAGAGGCAGTCCTATCCACCCAGGGAATAAGCGGGATAAGCACAGGGAAATAGTGGGAGCTCATCCAGGAACCTGGCTGGTGCTACACTTATTTGTGTACTGGTAACCAGCCTGCTGCCTGTAGATCTGAATGTGAACAAAGAAGTGGCCCCGTAACCCAGCTCCAGCCCGTTTTGACTACAGTGCCAGAGGCAGTCTTGAATATCCTAGGATCTTCTCAGTGAGTAAACAGGCACTAGGAAGAAGACATACATTCACAACACTGTTAAACAGACCCACTGTCTGTGGACCATCTGCAGATACAGAAGTAGCACTATGACCCAGTTTCAGTCCTGCTCACCTATAATCCTTGAGGTAGTTGTATCAGAGGAGGACCTGGCAGAAGGTCTGTTCTCACCTAAACTAGATTATAAAGACTAGAAGAGGTTTCTGCTGCTTCAGATTCATAGGCCCCAACATAAGGCTATATGGATAATGAAAACTCAGGCAAAGGTGACACCATCAAAGGAAACTAAAAGGCTCCAGTAACTAACTCTAAAGCAAGGTATATCCATAAACTGTTTGATAAGGAATTCAGAATTGTCAAGTTAAAGAAGCTCAGTGAGCTGCAAGAGAACACTGATAAGACATTAAATAAAATCAGGAAAATAATATATGAACAAAATGAGAAATTTAATAAGTAAATAGAAACCATAAATATAACTGAACAAAATCCTGGAGCTGAAGAATACAATGACTAAATGGGAAAAAAAAATCAATATAGTGCTTTAATTTCAAACTTGATTAAGCAGAAAATAGAATCAGCCAACCGAAGACAGGTCATGTGGCATTAAAGAAGTAGAGCAAAGAGGTCTACGTTGAGACACACAACGAAATTTTAAAAAATCTAAGACAAAGAATTTTAAAGACAGCAAGAGAAAGTTTATCACATACATCTGAACCCTCATAAGATTATCAGCAAATATCTCAGTAGAAACTTTGCAAATCAGGAAAAGAGTGTGATAAAAAGTTTAAAGTACTGAAGGAAAAAAACTGCTGACCAAAAATTCTTTACCTAGTGAAACTGTCCTTTGGAAATGAAGGAGAAATAAAGACTTTATAAAACGCACAAAAACTGAGGAAATTCATCATCACTAGACCTGCTTTATAAGAAGTGCTAAATGGAATTCTTCAAGTTCTTCAAACTTTGAAATGAAAAGTTTAACAACACAAAAGTATATAAAGGATAACTTTTACTGCTGAAGGTAAATATAAAGACAGACACAGAATATTGTAATAATGGAATTGTGGCACATAAAGGACAAAACTAGTAAATAACTGTAAGCACAGAAATATGTTGGTTAATGGAAACATAGCAAGCAATAGAATCTGACATCAATTCCATAAAGTATGTATGTGTGTGTGTTTGGGGGGGGAGAGTATAGTGTTAATTTCTGTATGTAATTATAATTATTTTATTAGCTTTAAAGTGATTTCTACAGGCACCTGGGTGACTTAATCAGTTGAGCATCTGACTCTTGATTTCAGTGCAAGTCATGATCCCAGTGGTGTGGGATTGAGCCATGCATTGGACTCCACACTGAACGTGGAGTCTGCTTATGATTCTCTCTTCCTCCCTGTGTCCTTCTCCCCTTCTCACTCTCTCTCTCTCTGTCTCTCTCTCTCTAAATAATAATAGAAAGATTTCTGTAACTATAGCATGTTTGATGTGAACCTGTATTAACACACACCAAAAAAACCCCATGTACAATAGACACAAAAATGACAAAAAGATTCAAAATACACCACTACAAAACACCATCAAACCATAGAGAAAAACTGCAACAGAAGAAACAGGAGATCTACAAAGCACACAGAAAACAATTAACCAAATGCCAATATGAAGTCCTTACTTATCAATAATTGCATTATATATAAACGTACTCAACTTCTGAGTAGAAACCATGTGGCAAAATGGATATAAAAGTAAGACCCAACTATAGGCTGTCTTCAAGAGATTCACATTAGATTTAAGGACACAAATAGGCTGAAAACGAAGTGGAGAATATATCTTATGCAAATGGTAACCAAAGGTGACTATACTTTTATCAAACAAAATAGACTTTAACTTAAAAACTGTCACAAGGGACAAAGAAAGCCATTTTGTAATGATTACAAGGTGTAGGGGAAGAATAATTGTAAATATATACACACCTAATGGTGGAGCTTTGGAATATTTTCCAGGTTAGATCACATGTTACATCACAAAACAATTCTTCATAAATTAACAAGATTGAAACCATTCCAAGTACTTTTTCTTGCTATACTGGAGTGAAAGTAGAAATCATTAACTGTAAGAAAACAGTAAAATATACAAATACATGGAAACTAAACAACCATTGGATTAAATAAGAAATCAAAAAGTAATTTTAAAAATATCTTGAGACAAATAAAAACAAAAACATATGTTTTTGAGATATAGCAAAAGCAGTACTAATATTGATGTTTATAGCAATAATTGCCTACATTAAAAAAGAAGATTGCAAATAAATAACCTAACTTTAAATCTTAAGGAACTAGGAAAAAAAATACACTAAGCCCAAAGTTAAACAGTAGGAAGGAAATAGTAAAGATGAAGGCATAAATAAATGCGGAGAATAAAAAACATTAGAAAAATTGCCAAAACGAAGAGTTGGTTTTTTTTAAACTATGGAAAAGATGGAAATCCTTCCATTTGTGACAATATGGATGGAACTTGAAGGCATTATGCTAAGTGAAATAAATCATCTAAAAAAAGACAATACTTACATGTTCTCAAATGCTATATGTGGAATCTAAAATAGTTGAACTAATAGAAGCAAATTAGAATGGTGTTTGCCAGGGGCTAGGATTGGGGGAAATAGGTTAGTCAAAGGGTACAAAGTTTAATTTATGCAAGATGAATAAGTTCTGGGGATCTAGCACACAACATGGTCACTATAGTTATTGATACCATAACATATTCTTGAAATTTACTAAGAGTGAGATCTTAAGTGTCCTAAACATATACTTCTATCCCTTAATCATAAACAATTTTTATTTAATTATATTTCTGTAAAGAAAATAAATGGAGCTTTTAAATGGAATCTATTTCAGTCATTCTAACGTTTTCTGCAGGTGGTTTATAAGACTAGTCTTTTATCCTTGTGTTACTTTCAGCATTGACTAAATCTTGGATCTCAATTAATAAACACTAATGACAGCTATTGAATGCCAGATATCTTATTCAATTTCCAGGTACTATTGGTGCCATTTAGAGATTAATTAATAGTGACACAGAGAGCATAAGGGAAGTTGCCCAAGGCCATACAGCTGATAAGCACAAGTTAGTGATTAAACCTAGTCAGCCTGTGTAAGAGTACATATTTAAAAGCACTATTCTAATGCCTCCCTAGAAAGGTAACGTATCATACTGAGGTATGTAGAGATTTGTGAATCATTTGGACATACTTTTTGAGCAACTTTGACCTCTACTGGACATTTAGCTATTTTTATACTCTGAAAAAGGGGTCAGGTTTACAAATATAGATTAGACTTTTGAGTTACTTTATATGATGTCAGCCACACTGAAGCTGGCAGTATAAGCAAGCTCCAGAACCAAACTACCTGAGTTTGAATTTTAGATTCTATATTTTCTGTTTATTTCACCATGATCAAATTATTTACTATCTCTCTGGCCAGTTTTCTAGACAATTGAGTACCAATGCCACACCTCATAGAATCATACTAAATATTTGATGTATAAGGTCAACACAGTTAAACCTAGTAAGCAGTCAATGTATAAGGATATTTGTAGTTTCTACTGTAGGCTGAAAAATCATCCTGACATCTTAGTCTCTAAAACACATATTATTCAGTCTTTGTGGATTCAATTTACACACTGGACCAAAATTTCAACTTAGAATATATATGTTTCTGCACACTTTTTGTATCTATGAGAAGATTCAAGTTACTTTGGAAGTCCTTTCCAGTAATAGCGCTTTTTAAAAATTTTTTATTTATTCTTTAGAGAGAGAGAGACAGAGAGGCAGAGTGTAAGAGGGGGAGGGGCAGAGAGAGAGGGAGACATAGAATCTGAAACAGGCCCCAGGCTCTGAGCTGGCCCCTCTGAGCTCAGTGAGGGGCTTAAACCCTTGAACCCCAAGATTATGACCTGAGCCAAAGTCAGATGGTTAACCGACTGAGCCACTCAGGTGCCCTTCCACTATTAGCTTTGACTGTATAGTTATCCCTTCCCTTCCTCCAACCGTGTCTGAGTCCCCCTTCGTCCTCTGTGCTATCCGGCCCTATCTCTTCCGTGCTCTGCACAGCAGTGGAATTTTCATCTCATAACAATCTTTCCCCTTTCCTGGATTTTTCTTGTATATTAGTTATTATTTTCTTATATAATATGTATACATTTAATATATTAATACAGTAAATACACATTTAACGCTTATAAATAACATACACATAATATACTATATTTAATGCATTTATGTGGTTATTTATTTAACTTGCTCCCATGGAATATAAGCCATAAGAGTTAAAAATATCTAAGGGAGCAAAGAATAGAGAGAAGTTGACCTGCTTTTATTAGAATTCACTGTTTTTGAAAAATATAAGGAAATAAAGAAAGAGGAGCAAATTGAAACATAAAAGGAAAACTTGGAAAAATAACTATAAAAGTCACAAGAGTATAACATTTGAAGAATGATAAAGTAATGCAAAAGGTCAAATACTCCAGAAATGAGAGCTCAGGTGACAGCTTCTGTTTTTTTAGAGATTTTTTTTTTTGGTAATAATTCAGAGTCCCAGTTCAGTACAGGGGTAGAGAATGAATGAAGTCTACCTGAAGTAGAGAAAGAACATCCTTTCTCATAATGCATGATAAGATAAGGAGAATGAGTCAGAAATAAGCTATCACTTGAATGTGAGCTCATTTTAAAGCAATAAGCAATCACTTTAGATAATTCAAACATGCAAATTGAAAATCAAAATGTGACTTGAACAGGTTTTCTTCTTCCGCCAGCAGATTTAAGAACTTTTTTACTCTTGGCCCTCTGTCATTTAAGTTATGCGGATAGACATACATGATTTGAAGTTTAGCTGTCATCTAGTCTAATTTAGAAGTTCTTTTTAAATTACCATGCCCGCATTTACATATTTGTGGAGAATATGAAATTCAAGTCCTAACCAAGAGATACTACAAAGAATTTAACAGAATTTTTGGAATAGTACTAATGGTAAGAAATAAAATAAGAGAATTACAGTTTAAAGATTTGAAGTTGGTTTAACAATCATCAAATGAAATACTCCAGTTGCAATTTTCATTAGGTATAATTGCGCATATTTTTTAATAAAAATTTGAAAAGGCTTATAAGCATGACATTAAAATTAATTCTCTTTTCTTTCAAGTCCATTCCCAAAATAAGTAGCTTTCATGTTTTGTAGTTGTGCCTTCTAGAATTTATCTCCCTAACCTACAAATATAAAAACTACTGATTTTGAATTATATATAATAGGTATCATTAAATGTATGTTATATTAAAGATTATAGTACTCATATCACTTTCCTTCTCCTTTCCATTCTTTGCACATGATGACCTTACAATTTTTGTTTAAATTTCTTATTCTGCTTATAAAAATACTGTTCTCTCCTGAGACAACCAGTACACTTCAATGGCATTTCCATTTTTGTACAACTTTCTTTTTTACTCAAATAACTGATTGTATTTTTCATTTTCATTGCTGTCTTTGAATTTGTACTAAAATCTTTTCAATTCTCTAAAAGCTTTGTAAGATACTTATCATAATTTTCCACATATGTAATCCTGTTAAATAATTGAATAGTTCAGTTTCCCTATTGGACATACCCTTTCTGAAGCTATTCTTTTCCTACACTGCTGTAGATCTAGGGTTTCCTGTTATTGTCATCATAGGAAATGGTCCCCTTCCCCCTGCCAGCATGTCCCCATTACTGTGCCAGACATGCATATTTCTTCTTGTGTTTGTTCTGTTGCCTCAAACATAATTTTCTTTTCTGTTTTACTCCCCTGTGGTATCTTGAGAAAGGACAAATGTCAGTTGAATTTTTTTGTGACTGTTTTTCTGAGAATATTTTTTATGCTCTAACCTTTGACAAATAATCTGTTTGGGTATCAAATTCTAAATTGAAATTTATTTTGCTTCATGACATTAAGGGAGTGGTCCATTGGATTCTAGCTTCCAATATTGATATTCAGAAATTTGAAATAACTTACATATTAAATCCCATCTCACTTTGACATGATTTTGGCTTATGGCTTCTTATACATAGTTTCCATTTCTTTCCTACTAATTTTCTGAACTTTTATACTGACATGCTCTTATATGGATATATTTCATTAACTGAGCTGAACAAATGCTGTGCTCTTGCCATATGGAAATGTATGTCACTCTTTTGTGATAAATTTATTTTATTTTGTTTTCGAACATTTCCTTCCTACTCCCCTGACATCCTCCTCAAGCTCCACAAAGAATTTTGTTTAGCTGGATATTGAACTGCCTTGATTGTTCCTCTAATTATCTTATTATTTTCATCTATTGTTTTTTTCTTTGTCTTTCTGTTACTACTTTTGTGAGATTTCTATAACCTTAATGTCTGCATTTTTATTTCTGTATTATTTTTATTAATTTTATCTATCAAACTTTTGATATCCAAGATGCTCATGTTCTTTGATATTTCTTCTTTTCATCATAGATACAATATATTTCCTTAGCTCTGAGGACAAGATTCTGAGTTTTTCTTTTCTTCTTTTATCTAGGCAGTGTTCCTCAATTATATTGCCAATATGCTGATTTAAAACTGAGACCTTTGGGGCGCCTGGGTGGCTCAGTCGGTTAAGCGTCTAACTTAAGCTCAGGTCGTGATATCACGGTTCGTGAGTTTGAGCCTCACATCTGGGCTCTGTGATGGAAGCTCAGAGCCTGGAGCCTGCTTCTGATTCTGTGCCTCCCTCTCTCCCTGCTCCTACCCCACTCATTCTCTTCTCTCTTTGCCTCTCTTTCTCAAAAATAAATTTAAAAAAGACAATAATAAAATAAAAAGAGACCTTAAAGTGCTGATTGGATCACTTCTGTTCATTGTGGACTTCCCTTCATCACACCAGATAGCTACTGAGGTGCTTCTACTTGAGGACTCAAAATTTTAGTACATGCAGCTAGTTCAGCTACTTCAGGGAATGATTTCCTAATTCTTTGTTAAGGAGATATTAAACTGGTTGTCAGAACTCTGAAGTTGTGATGAAGGGTAAAAATAGTTGGAAGTTGTGCTCTGAGCTTTAAATCCAGCAAGCACAAATTTGGCTGAGTTATGTTACTGAAATAAGAAATGTACCTTTGTGGTTCTGATCCCTTGTCAAGACATAAGACATACTGTTTGGGAGTGTTCCTTTTTAATTAATTATGTGTCAGAAGCAAGTTTCTGGAAAATTTGTACAAGCTTCTCAACACTGATCGTTCATAACAGAAATATTGGTGATGAGCAGCTGATCTTGCTGAATTGGGAAGAGGGCTGTGCCATTGGGGATGGTTATAAGTTACAACTAGGCTTATAACAGTATCAGGGTATATGAAACCACATCATATGTGGGGTTTCATCTTGAGCTTCTCTGTTCTGAAGTATTCTGCGCATGTGTTCTTGATCTGAGATAGAAAGCCTACCTCATATTGCCCCCACAGTAAGAGAACGGTAGCTATCAACTATGATGTATGCCGATCCTCCAATACTGTTGCCATATCTTAATAACTTCTAATTTGTAGTCATTGTCATTTTGAGTCATGAGCTCTTTTATTTTTTTCTTTTTTTTTTGAGGAATTGGGACTTGTCTAGCTTCCATTGTTAGTGTTGGTGTGTAAGTCCTATCCTGGATTATCGATATCTATTAATTACCAAGTGAGTCTGATTCCTCATCTAGACTTTTTACCATATTTTGGGTTCTTTTGTCTTCAGTCTCTGGCTCAGGATCTTTGTAGAACATTCCTCCCAGTTTCTGTGGGAAAGATTTAGTCTGGGGATCTAGACTTATCAGTCAGGCTTCTCATATTGACTTTCCATTAGGTCCTCATTTTTAGACACTGGTTGCTTAATCCAGCATCTTTCACACATACCTCTAATTCTTGACTCTCATTGATTTGAGGAAGGAATCAGCTTAGTTTCCCTGGTTTATCTCCTAAGTCAATTTTGATTTCTTTTTCTACTTTTCAGTTACATCTACCACGGTACAGGATTGCAAGGATCACTTAGTTTTGTTAACAATGGAGTTTGCATTATTTTTCTTTCTGGATATGTGTGAGGAGTGGTGATTGCTAGAAGGAAAATGTTGCTATCTCAAACTAAAAGACTCCACAGTAGACTTTGATTTTACACTAGACTTGAGCTAATCAAAGAGGTAGACTTTCCCTAGAGAAAATGTGAAAACAAAACAAACAAACAAACAAAAAAACAAAAAAGCAGAGCGATTTTTCTCTTACCTAGACATTTGTCTCAAACCCAAAGGCCACATTTTCCACAGAAAGCTGTGTGTGTGTGTGTGTGTGTGTGTGAGTGTGTGTGTGTGTGTTTATATGTGTGTTGAGGTGGAACAATTTATTAGAGAGGGGTAGTTTATATTTTCCTCACACCCAAATATTAGTGTATTCTGGGAAGACAGAAAATATAAACATGAGAATGTTTAAGCATGTCAGTAAAAAGAGAGGGAGATGATGATCATACTTTATTTCATGTGGAAAAATGTTTTGGCCCATTTTGACAGCTTCATGCACGTTTTAGAAGGAAAAAACGAAAAGAAATACTCCATATACATTACCTTTTGTTGTGTGTGTGTGTGTGTATACTTATTTTTGAGACGGAGAAAGACTGAATGTGAGAAGGGTATGGGCAGAGAGAGGAGAGGGAGACACAGAATTTGAAGCAGGCTCCAGGCTCTGAGCTGGCAGCACAGAGCCCAACAGGGGCCTTGAACTCATGAACTGTGAGCTCATGACCTGAGCTGAAGTTGGATGCTTAACCGACTGAGCCATCCAGGTGTCCCAATACACATTACCATTTTAAACTAATGATTCCCACCCACCATATCAATGTGGCTCAGTCAGTGAGCTGAAATCCAACAAATATTCTTGACTCAACTCAATATTAGTAAGCAGTAAGATTGGAAAGACGGTCAAAGAGCTTTCTTTACCTCATTCTTCCCAAGGCAGCCATGGACTTAAAATTGAGCCAAAATATGCTTTCCTGGAAATCTTATCCATGCCTTTGAACTCTGACCTTTGCACTCTTCAGCCCCAACTTAAACTATCATCTCTAATAAAACAGAGATTATTACCTCTGCACCATTTGTTAAGTATTCATATGCTGAGACAATTGTCCATCTTTTTATTTTCTTAATCACTTATTTTGGGTGTGCTCAAAATTTTTGATGCCTTTTAAAACTCTAAAATTTAATATTTGTCTTGACATGTCAAATATAGTCTAGATGGAGCCTTTCTAATTGGCAATTGGGAAAGAAAGAATGAAAAGATCTATAACTAACCTTCCTTTTGGGGAATGCTTGATACAATGTTGGCCTGGGCTAGACATTCCTGTGAACATTTTTTGGAATTTACCAACAAGTAGATGACTGAGAAAGTTCTTATCATAGATTATTTTAGCAAAACACTTGGTCTGCCAAGACTGCTTACTGAAAATGAACTTAAAATAATGGAGTAATGGAACCCAGTTATTTGGAGAATGGAAGTTGGTCACTTAGATTTTTTCACTCTGAGTATATAACTAAAAAGTTTCAAACCTAAACAGATTCCTCAGAGCTCATGGCATTACATCCAGAGTTAGCACAGTTATCATACTCAGAAACTAAAATACATGCTAATATAGATTAAAGAATTTTTGGCCATTCCAGTTATTAAAGCTTGGGATTCTTTTTGTCTTTTATTTATTTATTTATTTTTTAGCTTGTGTATATAGGTAATCATTAGTCAGTAACATCCACTAGTACTGGATAAGATTTATAATTTTTATGAGGCTAGACTGCTTTTCAGATTTACATCTTTGTTGTACCTCAGCATTAAAAAAAAATCCATTTTCATTTTATTAACCATCAAAGGCACTATTGATTTATTTTAAACCATAGACATCCAAACTCCCTGTGAAGTTATCTTTCTTTCATTTTGAGGTTATTATGCCTTGGTAATTGTATAATTTAGTTTTATTATGTTTGGAAGTAATTAAGGGGCAATGGGATACAAGTGTGATAGTTACATTTTCCATTTTGATATTTTTATCATATTTGATTTGATTCATTGCTTAGCCAGTAAATAGACTTAATCATTGTTTTATACAAACTCATCATCAGAGAGATGAGAGCTAAAAATTTTCATGGGATGTCTTGGCTGCTTGCTATTTGTTCATCAGTGATCTCTGAATATGAGTTTTTAAAGTGTTATAATTAATCTTTTTTAACTTTATTATCACACGGGATCTAATGTAACACATTGCTTAGAAAACCTGAATTTTTGTCAAATAAAACATTATAGATATTCAAGATATAAGATTGTCTCCCAAAGACAGCATTGTTAAATCCAGGATATATTAGATCGGTGGGATTTCTTTGATATGTTCCATTAAGCCTTCAAAATATGTTTAGTTTTGCAGAGTTTGCTCTTAGCAGTCTCTTTCTAGTTCCTAATAGGCATTTCTTGCTTTAATTACTCAAAAATCATGGATATTTGCTCCAAATTGTCTATCACTACACAGATACTTAAATATTTTAATCTATGGGGTGCCTGGGTGGCTCAGGCAGCTAAGTGTCTGACTTCGGCTCAGGTCATGATCTCACTGTTTGTGGGTTCGAGCCCTGCGTTGGGCTCTGTGCTGACAGCTAGCTCAGAGGCTGAAGCCTGGTTCCGGTTCTGTATCTCCCTCTCTCTATGACCCTCCCTTGCTCACACTGCCTCTCTCTCTCTCTCTCTCAGAAATAAATAAAACATTAAAAATATTTAGATATTCTAATCTGTGAGTTATATTTCCCTCAATGAATATATAAACTATTTGATTATGAACATACAGTGCAGAGAAGCATGGTATTTTTCTAATAACTGTTTTTCTATAACTACATATAAAATATATTTTATATCTAATAATAGAAACACCTATGTTGTCAGTAGTTGTGTTCATATTATCATGCCAACTACAGAAAATCAGAACTCAAAACAATTCCTTAATATGTATTTCAAAGTAGATTTTATAAATTTCCTATTAAATTTCTGTAATTTGAATATTTTTTAATAGAAAGAAAGAAAAATGCTCACTTTTTCTTCAATTTTTCTACATTTTTTCCAAATTCATTTGCCTAGAATATTACTGAGAACATTCATCATACTTTCAGCTTCTACTCAGGTTATTTTAAATTTTGTGATGAATATATCAATTGATTTTTGTGTTGTCTCTTAAAATGTATGGCTTGAACTGATTCACAAATTATAGGACTCCCCTCAGAAACATGATGTATTTGTTAACATTTGTATAAATATAGGATATTCAAAACTAAACACATGTTAAAAATAGAATTTAGTCTCCAAAGAGCTCAATGCACATGATAACAATCCTTAATTGAGGTACATTATGTTTAGTATTTATCCCCCTGGGTATTACATAATGTAGAGGTGATTATTGAACCATTATTAAACAATAAATTTAGTTCTACTGCAAGGCCTTAACTTAAATTTTATTCTTCCAATAGCTTTAATTTTATTCTTCCAAAACTATTTGAAATGGCTTCCAATAGACAAAGGAAGTGTGCTTAAATTTGGAAAGAAATTCACATGTTGATATAAATTTAAAGGCTGTGCAAGGAATTTTGAAGAAGGTATTATAACCAATGTCTGAACAGGTAAACAATGAAAACTTCTAGAAATGAAAACTACATTTAAATTAAATTACAATAAAAATCTTTATTTGTAGTTTTTACGTGATGTACATACCTCATCATGACTGAATAAAACTATGTTTTAACAAATGCCTTGCAAAATTTCTGATATTTAATAATCTGCTTTTGGTAAACAATTGTCAACAATCCACTAATTCATGGTTGAACAGGGAATTGTAAGGTAAGCTTTCACGGTGGGTTTTTTTTTTTAATGGCTGAATTTTTTATTCAAGAAATTTATGAGGCCTTTATACATTTGTCTCTAATTTATATTGTGATTTTGGAGAGGGTGGGCAGAGGAAGTATGATTATTATTTCTCATTGCATAAAGTGTTTTCTGCTGTCTTAAACACTTCCAACTTTGGTAAAAATCCTTTTAAGGATTTAAAAAATCTTGTTTTTACTTTTCACATGTGGAAATTCAGTAGTTTATATTGGATGAATGTCCATTTGAGGTTAACATTCAGCCATTTTCTAATGCCTAATAATAACTTCCTAATCTGTAATGATAGCTATTTTGTCTCCATTGTTTTTTATCAGAATTATTTCTCATTCTGTACTTAGATTTATAAAAAGGCGTCTCAGCAACTAAAAATAAATACAATTAATTTATATACATCTAAATATAAATTCAATAAATTAACTAAATGATAATAAATGTAAAGTAATAAATAATGTATATACTAATACTTCCATCATTTAAATTACAATTAAAGTCTAAATATAATATATCTAATTATATGTGAGATATTTATGTCATGAATTAAATAATTATGTTTGTCTTCTTACAGTTTTATATAAGTTATGTGATAGTATGCATGTCATTGTTACTTCCTTTTTAAGATTCGATATTTGTTTTTTGTGAGATTTCATTTAATTGGCTACATATAATTCTAGTTTACTCATTATGTGTGTTTGTGTATGAGTGTAAACCATAATTTTGATTTGCCTACCCTTTGTTTATGAATATACAGACATGTAGGTTGTTTTCAATAAGTACGTATGTGTTTGGGCAATCTATTTTTTTAAAGAATGAAATTGAATCAGTAGAATAATTAAGACTTAGAGTTTGCACATATTTTACTTTCTTGAGTTATTTTTCAAAATTTTCTCCAAATGGTGTACATCAGTTTTTACTCTACCACTGATGTATGAGAGTGTCCTTTGCTGGGGTGCCTGGGTGGCTCAGTCAGTTAAGCGTCTGACTTTATTTTGTATCAGGTCATAATCTAATAGTTTGTGGGTTTGAGCCTCACATCAGGCTTTGCACTAATAATGCAGAGCCTGCTTGGGATTCTCTCTCTCTCTTTCTCTCTCTCCTTCTCTGCCTCTGCTGTGTACCCCGTCTCTAAAAACAGAAAAAAAAACTTAAAAAATAAAAAGAATATCCTTTACTCCACATTCTTGCTAATAATGTTTAGAATTGTCAGACTTAAATTTTGTTAATCTCATGGATGTAAAATGGATTCTTACTATTTTACTCCAATTTTCAAAATTTGCCTTCTGTAATAACCACATTGCCTTTGACTATTTTTTTCCATTTCCTTCCTTCTAGGCACATACATGGTAAGTCTGTATACCTGGCTTATTTGTGGTTACCAAAATTCTTGTACTGGCAAATCAATGTTTACAGCAAAAATGAATGTGTGTCAGTTCTGGTCTAGATCACTTTCTCGCCAATGCAAGATTTCCATTCTCTCTATAGCAAACAGAATCGTTTAGTATGGTAACTGCTCCATCAGTTTGAGGCTCTGTAAAACCACAATAAACAAATCCTTAGTGCAAAAGATAGAATTGAAAAATAAGGATGTGTTGCTTTAAGTCATTTAGATTTTACAGTCTTTTACTACCATAAGAAAATCTAGCCTTTTTTGACTTTATTTACTTTCTTTGAGAATACAAGAATGTTAATCAAAATGTCTACAATATATAGTTTATAAAAATCTTTGACATGTATTATCTTAATGTCCCTTAATAATAACTCAATAAAGTAGATATTATTCTCATATTACATGTATGAATATTGAGGAATAATGAAGTCATTGTCTCCAATTAACAGTGCATTTTGCAACTATTTAGAAAACTAATATTTTGCATCCAAGTCCTATTCTTTTTTTATAATAGCATGATACTTTTCCCCAATTGCTATTCAGTTATGCTAATGCCAAGATGCTTTATAAAAGGCTTTTAAAATAGGTGTGATTTTCATATATTTATTTAAAAATTTTACATAAAATAATATATCCTTTAATTATGAGTAATCTTTTGGTATGTGTAGTATGAATGTATTTTTTCAGGAATATTTAGAAAAAGAATTTCATTCTACTTTACAATATTGTTCGATTTAAGAGTATTTAAGGAGTTCCTGTGTTGCACAGTCGGTTAAGCTCAGGTCATGATCTCACGGCTCTGTGGGTTCCGGCCCCGCATCAGGCTTTGTGCTGACAGCTCAGAGCCTGGAGCCTGCTTCAGATTCTGTGTTTCCCTCTTTCTCTGCTTTTCCCCAAATCACACACTGTCTCTTTCCCCTTCTCTCTCATTCTCTCTCTCTCTCAAAAATAAACATTAAACAAAATTTTTTACAAAAAAGAAGATTATTTAAAATACTAATAAAAGGGAAAGTAAAAACTTCCATTCCAGACTAGGGTATCAATGAGGGCTTGCCGGTGTACTCAGTGATAGTATCTCCCTAAGTATGTCAATCAACTTGACAAATTCAAGTGCTGAGTTCCTATTATGGGTGATAATGTAAAACTCAGAAAGCAACTGCTAAATTTTTCTCTCAGGTTGTGCCTGCAGCATCAAGTGATAAAAATAATTATAAACTAAGTAAACTTGATGTGCTGCTCAACTCATTGAAAGGATAAATATAGTGGCCCACAATGTCATTTTCACAGTTATATTTCACACTATAACCACATATTGAGAAAAAAAAACACAAAAAAACACACAACTTTTAGCTACATAGCAGCCTCTAAGGGATCATGGTTTTGTTAATATTTTTCAAGATGTGTAAGATCTGAAAGACTTAGTAATTAAGGCTAAAAATTAGTTTGTAACATCTGTGAGAGCATGAAAATAGAACAAAAATTGTCACTTGCTTGATATTGGGTCTTGTAATGCTGTTTAGTGAGAAAATTATTTTGTACCAACCAGTATTTAATTGTCTTCCATCCATGCATAACTCATTGAATGGAAAATATATACAGCTAACTTCTTTTTGTTTTATTCTTTCCATGAATTAAGGGTTAAGTTTTCTATCACTGTTAGGATTTTATTTCCTAACTTAACTCATAATTTATTTCTATCCTTCTGAACTATGACTACTATGTTCTATTCTTTGAGTCTTGAAAACTAGATTATACTCTTCTTTTCAACTTGAAAAAGAAATTTATTACATTTGATAGAAGATATATTGTAGTATTATTTTGGCAACAACTACAATTCATTTTGAACACTTTACCTTGATTTTTGTTTTTATTTGTATCGCTTAAATTAAGATATTTTTAGAGTAGTTTAAGCATCATAGCACAATTGAGGACAAAGTATAGATCTGTATAGTTCCTGCGTCCATATAATCCACTCCCCTACCAAACTGATACACTTTTTAAGTTTATCAATTTATATTGAGAGAGAGAGAGAGCAAGGGAGGGGCAGAGAGAGAGAGACAGAGAGAGACAGAGAGACAGAGAATCCCAAATAGGCTCCATGCTGTCAGCACAGAGCCTGACACAGGGCTTGATCCCACAAATCATGAGATCTGACCTGAGCTGAAATCAAGAGTTGGATGCTTAACTGACTGAGCCACTCAGATACCGCCCAGACTGATACACTTGTAACAATTGAACCTTCATAGAGACATAAAGATCCAAAGTCCCTGGGTTACTACCCTATGGTTCACTCTTGGTGTTGTGCGTTCTGTGGGTTTGGACAAACATATAATAACATGTATCAATCATTACAGTATCATACAGAGAAGTATCACTGCCCTAAAAATCTGTGCTTCACCTATTCATCCCTTCCCCCTAAACTCCTGGCACTGCTGATCCTTTTACTGTCTTCATAGTTTTGCCTTTTCCAGAATTCCATATAGTTGGAATCATATAGTATGTAGCATTTTTATATTGGCTTCTTTCACTTAGTAATATAGATTCAAGTTTCCTTCATGTCTTTTTATGAGTTGATAACTTATTTCTTTTTAGTGCTGAAAAACATTGCATTGCCTGGATCTATCACAGTTTATTTATCCATTCACCTACTGTAGGACATCTTGGTTGCTTCCAAGTCATGGCAGTTATGAATAAAGCTGCTGTATACATCCATGGCTGGTTTTTGTGTGAACATAAATTTTCAACTTCTTTGGGTAAATACCAAGGAGGATGACTGTTGTGTACTGGTATCTCATTGTTGTTTTAACTTGAATTGCCCTGATGGCATATAATGTGGAGCATTTTTTATGTGATTGTTTGTCATCCTTATATTGTCTACTACATGGTTATGATTACTGTAGTTTTATACTGTCTTGACATCAAGTAATGTCTGTCCTCCAACTTTGTTCTTTTCCTTCAATATTGGGTTGGCTAATCTGGATCTTTCGCCTGCTACATCTTTTTTGAAACTAGTGATATCGTCTATAGACCTAGTTGTCATGTTATTCATGTGAATCTATGGATTATGTAAAATTGTTGGAACTATGCTTATGACCCCAGTTTATATATAATAATAGGAGATTTTAAGTGTAAGAGGAAATTGAGAACTTATTTGTCCCGATTATTTCCTATCCGAAGAAAGTGGGATTTGCTCTGGATTAGATAAAACCTCTTATACTTAGATAACATATCTGGTGAAGTACAAACAGAAGGTGAAATGAAGTGCCCATAAATCTTTTTAGTTGGCTGACCTCAGAAATCACTCCATGGTTCAGATCAGTGCTCCAATTTGGAGTCAACATTTTGTTTATTACTCTTGGAATTTTTGTCATTGTAAAGCTTTCTCTTTTTCTGTATAGTTCAAAGTTATAAGGACATCATCCAGATAATGGTCACTCAGCATTTTGAACTGATTTTTGTGTCTTATGAGACATCCCATGAAGAAGCTCCAAAAACTTCTTAAGATATTTGGCTTAAAGGAACTTGATAAAACTTTGCTCTTCTTTGGCTCTTTTATTGCTCAAACGTGGCCTTAGGCTCAAAACAAAAACAAAAACAAAAGGCTTTCCCTCCTACGTGGGACATGACAGACCTGGAATGATTCTTCCTAGTGACAAGGGAACAGTAATGTTTGATGGCTAATTAGCACAGCCTTGTAAGAGTCAATCAGAAATATTTTCCAATGATTGGTCAGTAGTGTCTTCTACTGGTTAATCAGTGATACTTTGAGAGGAAGATGAAAGATTAAAAGATTTCATATTGTGAACAGCTAACACGATTGGAACCATTTTAAAACAGAACCAGTGTAGCAACTGCAGAAAAACTACCTTACCTGTTTTTGGTGGACCTGGGCCATAACCTTTGAACTGGGTGAAGTGGAAATTGTTTTAAGAATTGCCTGTAAAGTCAGAGGGAGAACAGACAAGCTGCTCACAAGTCTGATGG
Organism: Hyaena hyaena; assembly: GCF_003009895.1. NCBI lineage: Eukaryota > Metazoa > Chordata > Mammalia > Carnivora > Hyaenidae > Hyaena > Hyaena hyaena. The sequence continues at coordinate 358,750 of NW_024081802.1, read as the reverse complement.
TTGTGGACTTCCTAAAGATAGAACTAGTCGATGGTCAATGTATAACCCAGAGTAGCTTCGCTCATTAACACCCATAGAAAACTTTTGTTTCCTTCAACTCAAATAATTGTCCCCCACCGCACTCCTTTTTTCTTATAGAAAAAACTCTTACCTTCACTGTAAAATCAGGACACAATATGAGTTTCTACCTGAGTCTGCACTACTTAAATTGCAATTCTCTGATTCCAAATAAACACCCATTTGCCTCTCACTGTGGTTCTTATTTCCAGGCTAACATAGTATATGTGGATTTCTAGTTTTAAAGTTTTATTTCACTGATTTATTATAATAAGATGGGAAAAAGTATATTTTAGCTGTTGTCAACAGAATTTATGAGAGCAGAAGGCAGTCTTTGTTTAGAAATTCTTTGATAAGTTTTTGGGAGCAGAACATGGACCTTGCAGTGTCTGAAATTCATTACCATGATTTCCAAGGAAGAGTTGAATTGCTCTTATGTTAAGGGGAATAATGTTTACATTCTATAGTGATAACCGGGAGTATGGGTGCAGCTATATTGAGAGTATAACAAGAAAAGATGAGCAAGATAGTGAAAATCCATGTCGTTTACAATGACTCTTAACCCATAACCTTCAACATTTTTTTAAATTATATTTTGTATGTGTAAGTATGAGTGGATACCTACAGATGAAAGGTCTGTTTCATATCCGAGGTTGTCTTAGGTAGGGTCATGAACACACATTACTAGTACCACATGGAGCAAATATAAATTAAGTTTATTTGGGAAAAATATGTACAAGTGCAGGAGCTGCAGGGCATAATTGTTTTTCAATTTTTATTCCATAGGACAAACTAGGCATAAATGTTCTATATGGGCCATCAGCAGTGTTTTAAGAGAGAGTAAGCCCCACTGTACCCTGTGTTACATAGTAATAGAATGATAGTTTATCAGTGGTTAGTAACACCTAGTTTCTCAAATTAAGAGGAAATTTACGAAGGAATTCTTGGGTTTAGGAATTATGCTACAGAATGTATATACTGAGGGATAGTGTACATACAAGGCCCCTGGAAAAAGCCTTGCTCCTAGGAATGACGATATCATATGATGGCCTTGTCTCTGCCAGCTGAGAGACGTCAATTGGACCATCTCTCTGCTAATACCAGAAAGAAGGAAATGACCCTGTAGGGCCATCCAAGTTTGTCTTTTAACAGGTGATCACTTGAAAGCAAATACATGAATAGAGGTATTTGTGGTAGAGGAGATTATGAGAGCACTCTTGCCCTCTTTTTAATTAGTTGCAAAGATTATAGGAGAATTTTATTGGATATATCAGTTATGCGAACCTTTGTTACAGAATAAGATATTATATAGCATATGCACATATAATGGAGTTTATTTAACAGAACTAAGAGCTAATAAACCAAAATTAAAACAAGGAAAATAATGCAGCGGTTTGTATATGAAGAAGGAAAAATCTGATTTTGCTCTCTGTGTGGCATTTTCTTATGGCCTTGTGAAGTTTCCCTACTTGGGAGGGTGAATTTCAGAGAGAGTATTTTCATCAGGATCCTGCTTGCAGTTGTCATATGCCTGTTGCCTGGGAATCTTGTCTAACCATGTCTACCCTGCCTATTTGTGTAAAGCACTGGTGTTATATAATTGTACTTTATAAGAAACACAGTATAAATATTCAGTCATAACCTGTAGCAGTCTTAAGCCAAGCACATACCAAGCAAACTATCAATTTCATAGAATTCTCCTGTACCCTCAAATATATAATTTATTTTGCTCAAATTGCCTTTTCCCCACTGTCTTCCATCACTACTATGGAAATAGTATTCAAATTATAGCTTGGATTAAATGCTTCATTTTCTATGAAGTGTTTCCTAATTTCCTACACAACAGTTAATAAATCCTTTCTTTGTACTCCTGAGAATGACAAGATAGAAAAATGGTACTTGAAGCCAGACATACCTGGGTTTAACTTGTGCTGCTGTTTTTGATATTTTGGTTGAATTTTTTTCTTTCTTTCTGTTTTTCCTGTCTTAAATGTCTTGTTGATTTTGTTTCTGAATGGCAAAAAATGTAGGATTTTCATAACCAGTGTTCAAACAGCAGTGTATATCCAACTTATGACAAAGATATATTAAAATACAGTAATAAATAAGTTAATAAAATAAATATTTTCAGGATACTTAGAAAAATCATTTTCTTTTGCACCTTCCCGGTATTACTCCTCTTCACTTCCCAAACAAACACTTCCACATCTAGGCATTATATTTCTTTCTACTTAATGTAAGTATTGGTAAAGTGATATGTTTTTATTAATATTTGTTTTAGGTACATGATATTTTATATATTTGTGCTTTTGAAATAATTTGAAGTTTAAAACATTTTCTTACAATTCGAAGTTATTTGTTGATTACATATATATTCAGTTTATATATGTAAAATTGAAAAATATGTACACATTTGAATATTCAAAAATGGAGAAGATTATAACATTGTGTTCTGTTCTATATAGAAATTGATCTAACATGATATATTGTGTACAGATTAAGAAAATTATAAAGTTAGTCCTTTGAGAATATTAATTCAATTGCTTACTTTTCAGATAGTTAAGTTAAAATTCAAAGAGGTTAAGTGGCTTGTTAAAATCAAACATATGTTTAGTCTTCGATATATTACAATTGTCTAATCATAATATTTCCTATAGAAATTTGACAAATGAGAAGAAAGGTAGAATGTAACATATTCTTTTGGAATATATACAAAAAATTATCAAAGTGTTAATATAACTAAGTTTGTAATTGAAACCTTTATTTATTAAAGTAAGTGTAATATTTGGCTATCATTTAAGTCAGTAATTATAAAAATTAATTACTACAGGTTAAAATTATTAAAGCTAAAATAAATCCAAGTCTAAATATTTTCTTTATAAAATATAAATTAACGATATTGATTTCTGTAGGTTGTTGGTAAGCCCTTCATTTTGATTACACCATGCTTTACATGAAACAACATTATATTGCAAATTTTAGTTTATGTGTGTCTGTGTTTATAAATATATTATTTCCTCAGAGTAAAAAAATTTCCAAGATGTATTAACTTAGAAAGTAAGTGTGAAATTACTTCAATATACTAACATCAGTAGAAAAATTTGATTTTTAAAATACTTTATTAACATTTGGTATCTATTTTACTAAATGTAATGACATTAATTCAAATAATGTCCAAAAATGTGACTCATTTTTTGCAGTCATTTGATATATAGCTCACATCAGTATAAATGTCTGTTTTAGACAGAATTAGTCATTTATAAAATAATATGTGATTATCTTCTATTGGACAATATGGAAGGAATTAATCTAGATGCTAAGGAAGCATTGCCAAATAAAATGCACTGTTAATTCTAGCTTTCAAGGAGCTGGTAGTCTTGTGGGAAGAGATTCTTCACAGTGATCTTTATGTGGTCCTCTTATCACTTAAATGAGAGTCATTTCTTTTTCAGTTTAGACAGCAGAAGAAATGATTTATCGTACATATTATACTCAGTCACATGTCAGAATGTCAAAGGTCTAGGGGAAAGGACTAAAAGGGACTGTTTTGGTATGAGCAAGATGGTCCTCTCAAAGGTGGTCAGTGTGATCAGATGGTGATGATGTTCTTGATCCACTGAGACAAGCTCTAGACACTAACTATGCAGTCTAACAATTGTACCAGCCTCCCTGGCCTCTAGCTTTCCTTATTTCTGCTCCTGTGACTTCCATGCTTGTACAAGCTAGTAGTTTTCTCGGAACTCTGCCTCATCTTTTTTTTTTCCCTTCATCCTGTGTATTTGCTTCTTTCTCCACTTAGTTCTCATGGTACAGAGGTTTCTGAGAAGACGATGTTAAGGCCGAGAGCCAGAGTGTGATTCTGTTATGAAATGGGATCTTTGTAGACTTAATCAAGTTAAGATGAGGTCATTACAGTGTATGCTAATCCACTGTAATTGACATCCTTATAAAAAGGCAACATTTGTACAGAGACACACAGAAGGAAGATGATATGAAGAGACATAAAAAGTGCCATGTGAAGATTAAAGATTGGGGTGATGCACATCAAACTAAGAAACATCCAAGGTTGCCAGCAAACCACCAGAAGCCAGGAAAAGACCAAGAAAACTCCCCACAGTTTTCAGAAGGAGCATGGCTGTGCCAACACCTTGATTTTAGAGTTCTAGGTTCCAGAAATACAAGGCATTGAATTTCCATTTTTTAAGCCACTCAGTTTGTGGTATTCTGTTGTGATAGCCCTAGCATACTAATGCACTCAATATCTGCATTCATATCTAATAGGAAAACTAAGTTATAGAATCACTTGCTATGCATTTTTTATAAATGTAAATGCATTTTATAAATGCATATAGGTACTGAAGTAACAGTGTGCTACTATTAGCTTCATATTATCGGTGCAGTAATGGTTTTATATTTTGTCCTCAGCAAACATGAGGTATGCAATAAATGTGTTCTAAATTGTTTATTAATTGATTACAATGGTTAATTCTACCTAGATAGGGAAAGACAACATTTAGGTTGTACTTATCATGCAGGAACTGTTCTAAAAAATTGATATAAATGCATTAAATCTCCATCACTACAATGTGTTTGAAGCCATATAATTATGCACAGTTTACAGATGAGGAAACTGATGTACATAGAATTTAAATAATTTGCTTAAAGTAACAGAATTTGTACATATGAAGTCTAGGATTTAACTCCTGACTCCTCAGATATAATTTATGTGCCTGTCTAGTTAATGGTGAAGATACTTCACTAAAATCTCCCCAAGAAGGAGTGTTGACCCGACTGGAGTAGAAGAATGAGCAAGAGCAGAAGAAAATGCACTGTTCGCAGATAGAAAGAAGTAAAATCATAACACTAGTATGAAAACACAAATTGGAAAAATCAGTTATGTATACATGTGAAGTTCTGTATATTCACATGAAGTTTTGCAATTCAATCACATTTTTAAAATGGACATTATTTATACTTTAGAATATTTGAAAGAATATTGATCAGTTGGAGTATGAATCTTCAGCAAGACTCTCAATAAGAGTAAAAGATGGATAAAATGGATAGTTTTAATGGGTTAAGAAATCTAAAATAGATGGTAAAAGACCATTACAAGCAAAATATTTTAAATGAAAATATTATCTTAAAATATTACATGTGAGTTGATGTTTTTTCTAATTTAAATCATGTTTTGCATTTAAAGATTTTTCCCTTATTGAAAAGATAAGTAAATCCAAACTGTATATGTTTCTAGTCATATTTGTTGGCTCATCTTTTAAAGCAAGTTTCTTATTTTATATATATTATAGATATTTCATTAAAAATGCTAACAATATGAAATTCAATTGATACAAATACATCTAAGATACTATGAGTTGAGATGTAAGTAAAAAGTTAAATGTGGAAAATTTTGAGAAAAAAGAATATGTTTAAAAATAAATAAAGATTTTGAAGAACTTCTTTTTCCAACTTTATGAATTTAATAACCAAAGAATGTCTTTTTAAAAATTTCTTCTTGCTGGGGCACCTGGGTGACTCAGTTGGTTAAGTGTCTCACTTTTCATTTCATCTCAGGTGATGATTTCACAGTTCTTCAGATCAAGCCCTGCATCAGCCTCTGTGCTGACAGCACAAACCTGCTTAGGATTCTCTTCGTCTCTATTTGTCCCTCTGCTGTTCATGTTCACTCTTTCTCTTTCTCAAATTAAATAAATAAATGTTAAAAAATGTCTTCTTGCATTATTACATTTGGAACACTAACGAGAGATCTCAATTCTGTAAGTTGCAATGTTTTGCTATTCTAAAATATGATTAGCTGTCTCTACTAATTTCTGCCCAATAAAAAACTAACATTGCTAACTTAGTTTTTTTTTTTTTAACTCAAAAATTTATCAGTCAATTCTGTGCTAATGAGTTTATTCTGGACACATGGACTACAAATTACATTCTTTTATGGGAACAAAGTGAATAGATAGTTCACCACTACTGGACGACGTATAAATTGTCTGCTAGTCATTGTAGTTAACAAGACAAGGTTGCAAATAAGATTTAATTTATTAGCACAGTCCCTAATTATCATTACTTATCTTTCAGTCTCACTCTCTTCCTAATTTTTGGACTAATTAGCCTTTTTAAACCAGCTATCCTTGATTTTTCCACCTGTTAACTTCATTGTTCCATTTTTACTGCTTTGTTTTTATATATGAAATCATATTTTCTCTTAAGATATCTTGAATGTAACTTGGGTTCTTTTTCACTAATGAAGTAATACAGGGCATTTCTGCATCACCAGTCTTCAAAGCTTCTCCATTGTTTATTTTCAACATAAGTGAGCTTCCTCTTATATTAATCTAAGAGACATAGAAATTTTTACACATTTACTTTATAGAAAGACAGGACGTATGGAATTAATCCATTTAATTATTACCATCTTCCAGAACTAACTACATGAATCATGCCAAATGAATTGGCATCTACATACAGTTGAAATCATGCATTCAGTTTTATGAGTGGAGAAAAAGAATAGAAATAAAAGTGATATCTTCATTGGAATTTGAAATACATATACTGTCAGATGGATAAAAGGGATAAATTATCATCATACAAAATGGGAGCAAGAACAGTATATTTGAGATCCAAGTATCTGTGAAATTCTCATTTATCTATGACAAATGATCTATTTTCCTGAATTTATATTAAAGCAAACTTATTCTCAGCATAAAGAAATGATAGCCTACGTCTTTAGAACAACTAATGTCTCTAATGAAGAGCTATCTCTGTACAGATGGCATGGTCACAGCTAATGGGATCAATGACTGAGGCCGCTTACTCATAGCCAGGTCAGCAACCCCTGCTAGGAATCTGGCCCCCAAAATGAATGAAGAAAAATATACTTTCTCCAAAAAATATATATAAAGCTATAGTGAGGCATAATTAAGTACAATGAATTGAACATACTGAAAGTATATACTTTGATTAATACTGACTTGTGTATATCTATGAAATGATTTCTGTAGTCACGATACTGAGTATATCCATCAAAAGTTTCCTCATGGGGGGGGTGCCTGGGTGGCTCAGTCGGTTAAGTGTCAGACTTCGGTTCAGGTCATGATCTTATGGTTCGTGGGTTTGAGCCCTACGTCGGGCTCTGTGCTGACAGCTAGCTTGGAGCCTGGAGCCCGTTTCAGATTCTATGTCTCCCTCTCTCTCTGACCCTCCCCTGTTCATGCTCTCTCTCTCTCTCAGAAATAAATTAAAAACATTAAAATTTTTTTAAAAAAAGTTTCCTCATGGGATTTTTCATCTTTTCTGCCCTCTCATTTTGTCATCTCAGGGCAACTACTCATAGGTTTCTTTCATGATAGAGTAGCTTACTTTTCTAGATTTTTCGGTAGTGAACCATAGATTGTAGGCTCTTTTAGTCTGGTTTCTTTTCCTCAAAATAATTATTTTGAGTTTCATCCATATAGTTGCATATATCAATATGTATAAAGAATATAAAGAAGTTTATTCTTCTTTTTAATATTTATTTATTTTTAGAGATAGAAAGTGCATGAGTGAAACAAGGGGCAGAGAGTGAGGGAAAGAGGCCCCCAAGCAAGTTCCCTGATGTCAGTGCAGAGCCCAAAGTGGGGTTCCATCTCACAAACCATGAGATCATGACTTCTAAATAAAAAGTCAGATGCTCAACCAACTGAGCCACCCAGGTGCCCCAATAGTTTATTGTTTTTCACAATTTTTCTGAGTAGCGTATACCATAATCTTGCTATTTGCACAGTTTTTGACATTTATAAATTATCCATTTACAGGGTTTCCCTATACAACAAAATTGTTAATATTATTTTGTAAATGTCTTTTTTTTGTGGACATACAATTATATTTCTCTTGAGTAAATACCTCAGAGTGGAACAATTGTGTTGTAAGGCAGGCATCCATGTAATATTTCAAAAATTTGCCACACTGTTTTCCAAAGTGTTTGTATGGACTTTACATTCCCCCCAGCAGTGGTTAATCTATAATTTTATCAGCATGATATGGTCAGTCTTTACAGTTTCATCAAGTGTAGTGTGTGTGTAGTGGTATCTCACTGTTTTAGTTTGCATTTTCTCAATAACCAATTAGTTTAATGATCATTCCATGAAATTATTTTCTATCAAAATATATTTTTTTCAGTGAAATGTTAATTTGAATATTTTGCCCTTTTTATTAGCTAGTTTTTCTTCATAATATCTGTGATTTTTATGTATCCTGGACATAATTTCTTTGTCAGATATATATTTTACAAATATTATCTTCTAGTCTCCGGCTCAACTTTTCATTTTTTTTCTTTTTAATGTTTTATTTGTTTATATGGGGCGGGGGGGGGGGGAGCAAGGGGCAGAGGGAGAAGGAGAGAGAAAAATTCCAAGCAGGCTCTTTGCTGCCAGCATGGAGCCTGACACAGGGTTTGATCTCATGAACCATGAGATCATGACCTGAGCTGAGATCAAGACTTGGATGCTTAATAGACTGAGCTACCCAGGAACTCCAGCTTTCATGTTTTTAAAAATATATATTTTAAAGAATAGAAGGTTTTAATTTTATTTAGTACACATTGTTGATTTTTTCATTCATAGTTTATGTTTATTGTGTCACATATAAATTTTTGTTTGTTTTGCCAAACCTAAGATCACAAAGCTTTTTTTCTTGTGTTCTTTTAGAAATTTGTATTTTTACTTCCTATATTCAAGTTAATTTTTGTATGTGCCATAAGGTCAAGGCCCAAATTTTCTTTTTCATATAGCTACTCAACTATTCCTACCGCATGTGTTGGAAAATTAAATTCTCCTCTAAATTGCCTTGGGAAATGTGTCGAAAATTAATTGTACATATATTTTGGGTATTGTATAATCTGTATTCTGTTCCATTTTGGGGTAGGTACAGAGATGACAGACATACGAATGCCTAACACCATTCTTTTAATTATTTTTTTTTTCATTTTAGAGAGAGAGGAAGAGACAGTGTGAGTGGGGGAGAGTGTCAGGGTGAGAGAGAGAGAATCTTAAGCAGGCTCCACACTCAGCATGGAGCCCAATGCGGGCTCAATTTCCTGAATCATGAGATCTTTTCCTGAGCTGAAATCAAGAGTCAGAAGAGCAATCAGCTGAGGCCCCCAGGTGCCACATGTATGTCCAACACCATTCTGTTCTTATTACTATTGGTTTATAAGCCTTAAAAACAGGTGTTGTGAGTACTGAAATTTTGTTCATCCTTTTCAAGTTTTCTTTGGCTAGTCTAGATTCAATCTTATTTCCATTCACATTATTTAATCAGTTTATGATTTTATGTATTCCTAGCTTTTATAGGTTGAAAGCTGCGTTCACTGATTGAACACATTTCTTCCTTTATAATATAGAAATTTAATATGCTTTTGTAGTATCCTATATGTTTGCAACATTGTATGTCTTTTAGTAAGTTTAAAATACTATTGTCATTTCCTTTCATCCATGATTCATTAGAAGTTTTTTATTTAATTCAAATTTTTAGGGATTTTTATAATTACCTTTCTGATATTGCTTTCAAATGTAAGCCCATAGTCTGTTGGTAGTATTTTAAAATTATCTTTAAATAGTCCATTATTCTTAAAAGATTTAAAATAAAATTTTTCATATTTACCCACCTATTTAATAGTTCTGATTTTTTTTCCATGCTGTGGATCCAGATTTCTATTTGTTATCATTTTCCTTCTCCCTGGAGACCTCACTTAACATTTCTTTAGTGTGGGTTTCCTGGTGATGAATCCTTTCAGTATTTGTTGTAGGAATATTCCTTCTTCCCCTTCATATTGTGAAAAATGCTGGCTGAATATAAAACTTTGGGTTCACATGCTTTTTCTCTTTGTTTGTTTCAGTACTTTAAAGATGTTGCTACACTATCTTCTCGCTTGCATTTTTTTAGACAGAGGTTGTCTGTCATCCTTATCTTTTTATCTGTGTACATAACACAACTTTTTCTTTTTAATTTCATTAACATTTTATTCTACTGGGTCCAATCTACTGTTAATCTCTCATATATTTGTTTTAATCTCTAGAAGTTTGGTTTCATTTTTTTATATCTTTCTATGTTTCTTTTTAACACATTCTTTCTTTTACTTTCTTTAATGAAGTAGTCTTGTTCACTACTTCTATCATTGTGTCATTTCTACATTCATTTTAATTGGTTGTGGTTTTCTTCCTCTCTAATTATGGGTTATATTTTCCTTTTTCTTTGCATGCCTGCCAAATTTTATTGTATAAGAGACATTGTGGTTTTATGTTATTTGTTAATGGTTATTTTTATATCTGTACATGTTCTTAATTTTTTTGGGGATGCAGTTACTTGAAAAAAAACTGTGAACTTTTGAATTTTTCTTGTAGGCTTTGTAGTATGAGACCAGAGCAGATATTCTGAGGTAATATTTTCCTGTATTGAAACAAAATACTTCTAAATTCTCTACCTAATTCAATGTGATTTTTTTGTTTTTAAATCTGGGTAATGGAACTATAAGCAATACTTGTACAATACTGGAGTTTTGTTCCCTATTTTGCTTTTGGGAAGTGAGACTCCCCAAACTTTGAAAGTTTCTTCATCAACATGTTCTGGTTCAAATTGAACTAAGATTTAAACTAAGGGATACCTTTGCAGGTCTCTGAAACTATCTTTGTAGGTCTTCTTCATCTTGTTGTAAACATTGATACCTTGAGACTCCTTGACTTCCATTTATGTTTCCTCAACTAGGAGGGATAATTGGACTCTGTTTATGTTACTTCAGTTGTTCTAACTATTGGAAGCTCTCTACGAACAGTAATCTGGAAGCAAGCATAGGCCTAAGAGTATGTGTCTCCCCTCTCTCAAGGACTAGTCTTTCATATTGTCTGATATCCATTGTTTAAAATGTTGTTTTATATATTTTGTCATTTTTAACTTGTGTCAAGAAAGAAAGTAAATACAGTGTCTTTTACTCTATATTGGTTGAAAACATAGACATAAAGGAAGATAAAGTTTTAGGGAGAATAAGAGAATTTACTCACTAATACCAAATTCTCACATTAGGTCAAGTGAAGTATGAAGGAAACATTTATTTTCATATCTTCTGACTAAGAGATCTTTGATAGGTCACTTTTGAACTTGATGAGAAATTTCCATTCTGAAAGACTAACTTTGATAATAAGTTTTTGTTTGAAAGTTATACATATTCTTCCCATTTTTTTCATGTTTTCCATTTTGATTAGAAATCACAAAATGATAACATTTATCTTAAATGTTCTTGACATTCCTTTTCACAAATAGCAGTTTAATAGTTTTAAGCAATATGCAAAGTATATGCAATATATAGTTTTGCAATAAGCAAAATATCAATATGCGGTTGACATAAAGACTTTCAATTAAGAATGCTTATTGTATTTATTGCATACTTCCTATATATTGTATAGAGAAATGAAAGTATTAAAACATAGTACACAACCTTTCTACTTTCAGAAACTAATGTTTCGTTCTGTATAAATACTGTAAGCAAAAATATTACCATACAGTATAGTAACTGTTGTAATTGAATGTGTGAATAAAAAGCTTCTTGAATACAGATATCTTAAAAATTGGTAGAGTTAGGGGTGCCTGGGTGGCTTAGTCGGTTAAGCGTCCTACTTTCACTTAGGTCATGATCTCACGGTTCGTGGGTTTGAGCCCCACGTCAAGCTCTGTGCTGACTGCCAGCTCAGAGCCTGGAGCCTATTTCAGAGTCTGTATCTTCCTCTCTCTCTGACCCTCCCCTGCTCACACTGTCTCTCTCTCTCTCTCTCTCCTAGAAATAAATTTTAAAAAATTGGTAGAGTTAGATTATTTTATTTACACCTTCATTTTTTTTTTTTTCAAACTCACTTAGCTAAAACATTTAAGCTTATTTTTGGCAATTGTTACTTTGAAAGAAAGTAAAGATAGGAATTTCAAGTTTCAGTTGCTTTGTCAAAGAAGTTACTTCATGAAAATGTTGTCAAAAAGGGATTGCTTACTGCAACTTCTTGCTTTCTGGGAGGATTATAGAAAATATCCTTCCAAAGCGATTACTCAGCCACAGAGATGGTGCTATGGCTCTTTGCTTGGTTTTACACAATGGTTTCAACATCAAGACAGTTCTTCCTATCCTCAGCAAAATTCTTACACCTCCCTCTTTTCTGCATGCTTAATTCTCAGATTATACTCTATAATACCAGACATAGATATAGTGGATAAAAGTGGGGGGGCGAAGGAAAAAATACATTATAATATGTCTCTTAAATGGTGAGTGATCAGTTTTTTGTCTCTTAAGATACTACCTAGTATTAGTTGTAGTAAAGCAATACTTACATGTTATGTGAGATCTACCTATGATGGCAATTGTAACATCAGACAATTAAAAGAATATATTATATATATGACTTAGGTTAAAAGTGCTTTTTATTCTTTTTATTCAAAAGAAAACTAAATATTACTTAATTAATTAAAATATCTATTTTAGCTGTAAAATGCTAGTTAATTTTCATAAACAAATTATATTAAAAGCATATGCTATTGAAATATACTCGATAATGCCTTAGAGATGTTCTGTTTTTAAAGTGAATTTTGAATATCACACAATATTAAATGTTTTTATAAATTATTGAAATAATAACCATAAACAAAACTCTGTTGTAATGGTCAATCTGTATCTATTGTCTACATACAAGAAAGCTATTCTAAATGGTAAATCAGGATCCATTGTTTACACACAAGAGAGAAGAAATAGTGTAAGGCTTACATCAACGGCTCAGAAAGGACCGAATTGAAATTATATTTGAGGTTCACTCATTCAGCAATACCCAGTTTGTAGAATATGCATAGAGTATAATGCTCAATATGACACAAATATTTCCTTCTATGTGGGTTCACAGTCTTCTATGTAAAACAGACATTAATTTAATTATCATGTAAAATTGTGGCTGTGAAAAAGTATTTTGAAGGAGAGGTTCAAAGTAACAGGGAGAATAGTCTTAATCTCAGAGAAGTATTCATGGAGAAATGAGTTTGAGCCAGATTGAATGACTGAAAGTTTATTAAAAGAGGGAAAACTATTGGGGCGCCTGGGTGGCTTAGTCGGTTAAGCGTCCGACTTTCGCTTGGGTCATGATCTCGCGATTCGTCGGTTCGAGCCCCACGTCGGGCTCTGTGCTGACTGCCAGCTCAGAGCCTGGAGCCTATTTCAGAGTCTGTGTCTCCCTCTCTCTCTGACCCTCCCCTGCTCACCTGTCTCTCTCTCTCTCTCTCCTAGAAATAAATAAAAATATTAATAAAAGAAAGAGGGAAAACTATTTTTTTAATGTTTTCTATTTCTGAGAGAGAGAGACAGCATGAGCAGGGGAGGGTCAGAGAGAGAGGGAGATACAGAATCTGAAACAGTCTCCAGGAGCTGTCAACACAGAACCCGACACAGGGCTTGAACCCACAAACCATGAGATCATGACCTGAGCCGAAGTCAGACGCTTAGCTGACTGAGCCACCCAGGCACCCCGGGAAAAAGATTTTTCAAAGCAGAGAAACAGCATGTACAGAGGTCTTACAGTAAGAAACAACATGAAATATATCTGAGACTAAAAGAAAGTTGAGGATATCAGAGAGAATGGGGAATAGAATGGCTTGATGTGAATCTAGATAGTAGCTTAGACTCTCAATGCATTAAACTTTGAAGAACCTTGTGTGGTTAAGAATCTTTGCCTTTATTTTTTGACCGATGAGAAAATATTTAGTTTTCTTTTCGTGATGAATAAAATAATCAATTTTGAAGTCTGACATGACAACCTTCTATTAAATGTACAAAACTGCTAGAAAAGGTTATTAAAGGAATAAATAATTCAGGCGGTATTTCAATAATCCAGCTGAGTGATGATGACAGCTCAGACTACATGGTAGCAGTGGTGACATAGATAAGTGAAAAGATTTGAAAATAATTAGGAAGTAAAGTGTATACTCTATGGGTATCTATGATAGAAATGAGAGTTGAGACTAGTTTAAAGCAACAGCAGGCATTGCATTATACACTAAAGTATTTGAACTTGATGTATTCAGCCACAGAAAACCACTCAGCATTCAAAATTGGAATGAACTTTAGGGAGAAAAATGAGGTAATATCCAGGTTCATTTTCTGACAATAATGTTGCATTTTAAGTTGTGAGCTAGTTTGGTGAAGTTTGAAATCGTTATTTCATTTTAGTAGAAATGAATATGAGGTTTTAGGAGAATATGCATTAGTAATATATAAGACCAGGTTTTGGGCAAGAGCTCAGGGGTCATTATTAGAGCCATAATTCACAGTAAAAACTCAATATTATCTGTACAGATTGAATGGATATATGAGTGGAAGTAAAGAACTATAATCAGTAGCATTATAAGTAGCCAAGTGGTTTAGGATGAGAAAACATTGTTCTCAGAAAACATTGATACAACAGTAACAAAGTTACTGATAGTCTCTGAAGGAGTAATCTTAGGGAAATTATACTGTCAGAACAAGAAATAACATAGTAATAAAATAGAATGTATCATGACTGTTACCATGTATAATAAAGTAAAACAGAAAGCAAAAATAGCCATTGTCTGGTAAAATTCATTAAATTTAGTAAAAATCACTCTCTCCTCTATTGAAAGTCAGCAGTTTAAATGCTCATATTAATAGATATGCTTCTATATTATGATTCTTGAATATTGTTTCATCAAACAGATTCAGTGTTCCTCTAGCTTTTTTATTTTATTTTGTCAAGTATTTTAAATCCTAATTGAGTTTATGACAATTATTTTTATTGCTTTATTGAGAACAATGTTATTTCAGGAGAATATGAGTGACTTTTCTAAAGCTACACAGTATATCTGTGGTTGAACTATGCTGGCATCTGAGTTTTTTTCTTAGCCCTATCTCCATAAATTTTCAAAGATCTGTGTTACTCTGGTGATACCTGACCATTTATTAGGTTAGGTTAAAACACTTGCTGTTAAAAAAGAAAGAAATATTGACTATAACATATGCCCCAAATATCCTACCTGATATTATGCTATTTTAGCACTATTGGAGGATGCATTTTTTCAAATAAAGTACAATCAATCCTATTCATTTTCTGCTAAGTTTCTGTTTTCACATGTATGTCTGTGTATGTTTGTGCTCGCGCATGTGTGTGAAGTAATAACCTTGAGAATTGTCAATGATCTACACCACCTTTGTAACACAGACGGTGGGTCAAAAATCAAAATAGAGCACATTAGCCATTAAGGAGATCATTTTGCTTCAATATGCTGTCTTCTTTGTCAATTCTCTTTGTACCACTAAGACACCTCACTTTGTATGCATTATTTGTCTGATAAGTGTACTTTAAAGAAATCCCAGTATAGCTTTGATGTAACTGATATAAACATTGGCTTTGATGGGGAAACACTTTGTTCCTATTAAACTTAAAAAGCACATATCTGAAGGTTGAAGAGTTAGAGGAACACTGAAGATGCCTGTGTTTTCTTAGCTTCTACCTGTCATGCTTGCTGCTTTGAAATATTTATGTCCCTCATTGTTCTGTCAAGTATAAGACATCCTTGTTAACATTTAGACGTAATTTAGGACACATTTCATAAGCAAACTGTTAAATATTTATGACTAGTGCTTATTACTTACAAGGCACTTCACGTATGCATCCATGTTTCAATTATTAATGAAGAGTTTGGACAGACCTTGTTTTTATTGCCCTATTCTTCTGAAGATTAACTTTTTCATATTCTTCCATACTAATATCCTGAGTTGTTTATTGTTTGGTTTAAAAAGATTGTCTCTTCTTTTGATACTAAATTTGTTTTGTGTTTAAGTTTCTAGAAGAGTAAATTTAAGAAGTATGGGGAGATGATAACATAAAATTAAGTACTTTGCATAAATATATACATACCCATGAACATGTTTCTGAATTGTCTAAGTCTAGCAAAAATATTAGTTTATCTCTGAAGAGGAACTGTAATTCAGGATTAAACAAGGACATTCATGAGATTGTTTAGCTTTTTCAACAACGTATAGCTAACAGCAATGTCTAAATACAATGGGAAGCAATATTCTTTCCTTGTCTATTTAATACAGTATAGAAAGCTCTTAACAGTTACATAAGTGGAACCATCTGAGCCATTTTTATTACTAAACTTAGAATCATTTACTTTTAGATTTCTCATAACTGCAGAAAGTACTGCACATTTTTTAAAAAGTTTGATGTCGTTTAACATTGTTGATTTGTAAAACACGTGAAGACCATAGAATTAATCTTCCATTTACAGCTTCCAACTTAATTGAGGAAACTTGGCATTGCAGTTAATTTTATTTCGGGTACATCTATGAATTTATATAATCTCTTATCTGTGGTTGCTTAAATAAATATAGCCCAAATGGAAGAAAGATTAAGAGGATTTGGCTAAGCTTTTCTCCCAACATATTTTCCAGTTCTTAATTTTGGAATATCTCCTTTACAAACAAAGGGAACTTTTTTTAAACATCCATATCATTGAAGCAAATTTATTTTGGGTTAATTTTTAATATAATTCAGCTATTCTCTAATGATTAATAACTTTAGAAGAAACCATACCACTGTGTTAAAAAGAAGAAAGTATGGCCTGATAATGGGTGGAATTAGAAATGTTGGAGACTTCTGCAAAAAGCCTGCAAGAGAAGGAGACAGGAATCACAATGGTTGTCAGGAGACATCTGGTAACTGGAAAGCCTCTAAAGACATGAGCTTGGATAAGATCTCCTGGATTTAATATAAATACAGAAATTAAAATAAAACAGTGAAACAATCCTTGAAAATCCAGTCCTGAAGACAGGAAAGTAAAGGGAAATGACTAGTATGAAAGGAGGAAAGATAAGAGAATAATTATATCTAGGGTATGGGGAGTGTTTAAAGAAAGAAAGGGTGAGTTTTGGAAAATTAATGTTTCTGTGACCCTGAAAAAGTAAACTTTGAATTGTAATAGACTGGAAAGAAAATATGGAAAAAGAAATCAGGAATATAGAGAATACATAATTTTTTCAGCCTTTTCCCCCCCTTACAAACATAAGCAAACATTGAGACAATATTAGGAGTAGGACAATGGGTGGCAAGAGGAATTTCTTTTGAAGGTAGGGAAGTGGATACACCTTTTTGTATATTGAAAGGACACTTATGTGGAGAGGTGGAAAAAAATAAACCCAACAACTAATGATGAAAGACAGAGGGGAATTACTAGAGAGAATTCTTGAATCATACTACAGGAAAGGGGATCTGAGGCATCTATGAAGCAATTACTTTAGATAAGAAATCGAACATTTCTGTTTTAATAGGTTTGAAAGCAGATTCTGTGGATGTAGACACAAAGGCTTTTTATTTTTATTTTTTTTATTTTTTGAGTAAAGAGCACATGTGGCTTCTCTTCTGATTGCTTTTATTTTCTCATGGAATAAGAAAGTAATGCGTTGGCTGATGTGGATAATCATCTCTGAGAGGGTGAAAGTGAAAAAGTAGAGACCTGTAGTAGGATTACTGAGCAGAACTAAAGACACCCCTGAGTCTAGTGATTATGAATTTAAATTAGAACCAGATGTGAGCAGTGAGAGATTTTAATGGTGGCTTAAGAATATAGCCATTAAAAAGAGAGAAGTGGGGCTATATCGGGAGATGACAGAAAATTATAAAAGAAGAAGCAATGGATTGGAGCTCTTAGTGAGGTACAGTAGTTGGAGTCAGGATTTAGGTGAGTCCTAGCTGGAAATGTAAAAACTGGTGCTTAGAGTGCTATTTGATATTTGGGTTAGAAGGTAGGTACAGTTATTGATAATGACAACTTCTAGGGTAAGACGGTTAAACATTGTGACTCAGATGTGACTCAGAACCCTTCATCTGAGTCACAGTGCAATAAAATTATTTAATTGCCTACTAAAATCACCAAAAATTTGGTCAGAATGAATGAGAGAGACTGAACCATTTGCTATGTTTCAATGTTTCATGGAATGAGGAGTGCCCAGAGGTGCGGAGAATTGTTACAGATTGGTAAGGTCAAGAGCCTCAATGAAACTACAGAGATTTTTTCCTTCTAGGCTTTTTTAAGATTTTTCTTTGTCTTTCATTTTCTGTGAGTTGATTATGATATGCGTAAGTGTATATTGTATGGTATTTCCTGCTTTGTGTTTTCTAAGCTTCATGGATCTGTGATGGGTGTCCCCCATCAATTTTGGGGAAATTTTAAGTCCTTGTTCCTTCAAATATTTTTCTTTTTTTCCTTGTTTTCTCTTCTCTTCTCTTCTCTTCTCTTCTCTTCTCTTCTCTTCTCTTCTCTTCTCTTTCTCTTTCTGGTGTGTCCCATCACATGTATTTTTAAAACTTTTGTAATTACCCCACAGTTCTTGGATATTCTGTCCTGATGTTCTTTTTTTCTCCTTGCATTTCAGTTGTGGAAGTTTCTGTTGACATTTCAAGGTTACCGATTATTTCCTTAGCTGTGTCCAGTCTATTGATAAGCCCATCAAAGGTAATCTTTTTTTTCTGTTGTGATGTCTTTGGTTTCCTTCTGATTCTTTTTCTTTTTAAGAGTTTCATACTATCCATTTAAATTACTCACTTGTTTTTGAATGTGATTTACTTTTTCCATTAGAGTCCTCTGCATTTTAATCGTTGCTGTTTTAAATTCCCAGTCTGTTAATTCTAATATGTCTGCCATATCTGAATTTGATTCTGATTTTGGATCCCTCTCTTCAAACTGTGTTTTTAGCCTTTGACTATGCCTTGTAATTTTTTTGTTGTTGTTGAAAGCTGGACATGAGGCACTGAGTAAAAGGAACCCAGATAAATAAGCCTTTAGTGTGAAATTTTATATTTATCTGGCTAGGGATTAGACTGCATTTACTATTCACTATACCTGCAGATTTTAAAGGCTAGAGTTTTCTCTTGTGTACTTGCTTTGGTCTCCCTTGTTATCTTTGGGTTTTTCTAGAGATTTATTTTTAACATCTGAGATGCACAGTTCATTTCCTTGTAATCCCCCATTATTACACAGGTTTACTGAAATGGTGGTGAGGTGTGGTTGGATGGGAGGTGTTCTGAGTTCTATGCTTAGGTTTCAGTCTTTTAAAATTATTTTTGATGTTTATTTATTTTTGAGAGAGAGAAAGAGAGAGAGAGCGAGTGAGTAGGGGAGGGACAGAGAGACACACAGAATCCAAAGCAGGCTCCAGTCTCAGCTGTCAGCACAGAGCCCGACCAACATGGGACTCAAACTCACAGCCTGTGAGATCATGACCTCAATCAGAGTTGGATGCTTAACAGACTGAGCCACGCAGGCGCCCCAGGTTTCAGTCTTTTTATTTTTTTTTATTTATTTTTTTAATGTTTTATTTATTTCTAGGAGAGAGAGAGAG